>NW_023616223.1:0-120001 GCF_013339695.2 Rhipicephalus sanguineus
CTGCATGCTCAGGACTCCAGCAGCAGTCCGCAATCTATGAGGTTCCTGAACTAGAGAAGATTTGCCTTTTTTTTCCGGGCAACGAAGATCACACGGAGGCTGTCATTGTGACGTCTTGTGCGTCATGCACACATCCAACGGATAAACGTTTCACAATGCGTCTGCGTGACCATTGGCTTTAGTTTGCCAATCGGCCGGCAGTCGCGTGTATGGACGGAAGACGCTCAAGCTGGGGTAAAATCACTTCGGAGATTTGGTTTATGTACGAAAAAGCAGCTGTTAAACGATGTTCCGCCACCAAGCGCTTCTTTTCACTTAAATTAGCTCGCGAATGACGAAGGAATTATTTTTAAAAAAGCGTTAGTTATATTGTTGAAAACGGAGTGATTGCGTGACCGTTCGTCTATCATGATACTCCAGATGACGAAGTGTTGCGTGAAATGACTAGGCCAGTTAATATGCACACGGCATGTCCAAGTAGCAAAAACGCAACATAATCAGGCGAAATGAGATACCTAATGCTGTATGCTGTTCATGAAAGGAAACACAAGACAAGGCTGTACCATAGTTCGTTCTACTACGGGGACAGTGGCAATATTTATTATTGCGTAAGCGACAGGATGTCAGCTTGGAAATATTACCGTTGAGTCTTTCGGAAGCTGGCGCTATGTTTCGCCATCGTCGTCTTAATATTATTATTTCTGTCCTTCGTTAAATCATTCTGATGGCCGCGCGTACACCTGCCCATGTTGACTGAAAAGGGGAGGGGTTATGGGGGAGGAAAATGTGGTGGATTCTGTGAATGAGTGAGGAAAAGACGCTATTTCCGTCCCCACTTAATCCACAATGAATTTACATAAACCAGTTCAACTTGCTCTAGTTCTCCATCTTATTGTAACGAACACTTCCGCATACTTCTACACAAAAAAGCTTTTGGACAAAGAAGTTTAAATCAAGCGGTACTCTGCACAGTCCTTTATTTTACAACGCGCGTCGTCCAGAGATTTCTGACTGTCCCCACTTCACGTGGCAAGCCCGCCAGGTAAGCGATAATTCCCGGCATACGCGCACTCGCCACTCGAAGAGGTTAGCTCGTCCGACCCTGTTTGCTTTTCTCTTATACACACACAGTGAGCGTCGGAGAGAACGGCGGATAACGGGTCTCGCCTTTATCGCCTACCACCCTTCGCTCTCAACGCGCCACGCAGTGCGCGAAATCGGGGCCGCTACACTGCATGAATGAGCAGCGCGCACGAGCGCTCGCGGACGCCGCGTTAACCCACAGCGGGGGTGGCATCGCTCGGAATCAACACTCCCGGCTTGCCGGCGGCGTTTAACGTTACGCGTAGTCACGGTTCGCCGGCGCTCCATCCTCCCAAATACTGTTGCCCGAGATGCTTCCGTTCTCTACTGCGCGTAAATAGAAAGAATGGAAGCCGATGCTGCGTGGGAGGCACCGGGAAAGGAAGGGGGGTGGGGGGTGGGAGTGTAGAGAACAGGAGTGCTGGCTGAAACTGAGTGTCGTCGGAAACGCACTCCGCCACGAACTTATAACCTTGTCTCTGTTCAGTTCTTCCCTTCCTGTTCCTGTGTTCGCCGCACAAAATATGTATTTGTATCATTTACCTGGTGTTTCATGTGCCAAAATCACTATGTGATTAGGAGGTACACGCAGCCAGCGTGTGTGTGTGCGGGGGGGAGGGGGGTGGTCTTCAGAATAATTGTGACGCTCCTAAGATTACTTAGCGAGTACTTAAATCGAAGTGCACGGGTGTTCTTTGCGTTTCGTCCTCATTGTATTGTGGCTGCCGTGGTCGGCAATCGAACGAGCGTCCTCGAGCATAGCACCGCTTGTGCTTATACACGATAAGCTGTACCACGGCGGGTAGCAGAAAAGACGAAATTCTCGATGCACTTTTTGCGGAAGATTTGACCGAAATTAACTTATGTAAAAAGTCTCGTATATTTAAAAATTCACTGTGCCGGGCTGTGAGTCCGTTTAGTGCGAATCAGCCTCCATTTACATTTTTAATACATCCTGTTTGGCCACTTGTCGAGTAACGCTGTCCTTCATTCGCTCATGTGCGGCTTACCATAGCCTCGGCATTGCATTAGGTACCGTGCGAACCACTGGTATAATTTTTATCGTATATAATTACTGATGTGTGTTACGTTTGCAAATCATGCAAACGTAAACGTTCAACACGCAGGATCATTGCAGCGTACTTGGTTACTTTATCACGTTTGCGATCGCTTTCATGCTATCTCGCTTCATAGCTTACGCAAGCAATACGAGCCGCGTGTAATTATCAGAATTTCACAGGCCACACAGCGCCTACTAAGCAGACGAAAAGATAAGTCTAAGTGAAAACAAGCATGTAAGTCGATCACTATCACCACGCCTGGAAAGTTTCAATCCTTGGATCTGATATTCAACAGAAAGGCATATGAGCGCTTTCTACAGATGATTACAATTATCTAAAAGTACAAACTTGTTTTTTTTTTACTTTGTTTTCGTGCGGGTTACAGAGGCAGCATTCTTTGGTCATTCAGTTACAGTACTGTGTCATCCGTTATGTGCAAGCCCACGTTGTTTTTAACGCAGACTTGCAAACACTCTTCAACATGACTCATAATTTTATTTTACGCTGACCTGGTATTGTTAATGTCTCAGGTGTTTTGACATGCAACTGCTTCAACTCAACATAACTGATCGCTTTATTTTTCGCCTGCCCGGTATTGTTGCGCGCTTCTTAGCATGCAACAGATTGTATTTCTCAAGGCTGCGTCACTCTCTCAAACAGAAACATCGTTATTCGCTACACATTCCAGAATACTGTTGCCAAAATTACTGGAATTTGCCGAACTTTCACCAATAAACTAAAATATCCAGAAACATTGTGATGACGTACACTTTTCTAACGCTTTATATACGCAATATTAGCTCCGGGTTCGTAATTCTTTCCAGTGATGCGCTCACTATGTTTGTAACGTGCTCACCCGTATTTCAATGGCAGTTTCGTTTAAATATCTATTGACCTTCGTAGCATAGAGAGAAGGAACTCCTGGTGTAAGAACCATGGGTTTTTGACAGCGTAGCAGCTAATATTTTGCAGTATATGTTACTGCTACAACGAGGACAAAATATTTAATGCTATTTGAAGCCCAGGGCGCAACACCTGATCTTTTGTATGTTCGCTTAATTCTCGCATGATCTGGAAGATGAGTCAAACTAGCTGTACTACGTACAGCGATGTCGTTCGTTCCTTTAACAGTTGTCAGAATTCAATGCAGAGCTTACGTGCGGTGGCTACCCCAGCTGGCAAAGCTGACCATTAGTTTCTTTGTGACTTTTTGTAGTCTCCTCTATTCTCGAAATTTTCCATTGTGTGTTCCTTCAACGCGTTATTTCAGCACTGTCTTCGTGTTGCCTCCCGTTACCGTCATAACAGGCGCCTTACAGTGCGGAAAAACACTCGAACGAATCTTAATCGGAGAACAATAAACGGGATTCCACCGCAGCTGCAGTATCGTCGCGCTCGCCTCTCGACGAGGCTTTGATCAAGAACGGGGGACGCAGTCTGGCTCAGCTTATCGGGCGTGGTGGTGGCTGCGTACATCGCACGCAAAGGTATAGCGGACGCGAGCGAGACGAGACGCAGCACGAGAGGAATAAGGCGAGCGGGATTGGGCTTATCTAGCGCGGAGACATGTTTCCAACGGCATTGCATTCACCGTCCCGCACTTGAAGCGGCGATGTTCGCACTTGTTTCGCGAGGTGTTCGCGATAAGAACCGCAATGCACGGACGGATGACGCGATTCCCTTGTTTTTACAACGTCCCCTAAAAGAACAAAAAAATCTATCATAACGGCACTTTATGCGCTATACTGCTGAAATAAAAGAGAGAGAACTCCTGGAAGTTGAGCACTGGGAAAGGAGGATGAACTCCCGTGGCGGGAAAGGAGGGGGTGGGGGAATATAGCAGAACAACAAGAACGACATATCATGTCGCCTCCTCTACACATCGCGTTTGTTTTTTTGCGGTCCAAAGTACGCGGACCGTCGTTGCAATGTCGTGATTGGCACGCAGGACGACACCGGACGTGCAGGGAGACCACGTGACCGCTCATCCTGGACCAATGAGTGAGCAGGTAGCGCTTCGCGAGGGGCACTACTTAAGCGGTGTCCGGGTTCCGCGGCCTCAGCACGGGTTCGCCCCTTCAGCCGATGCATCCGAGCGAACGAGTTTGGAGCGACTTTTACATCGTGCCTTTTCGTTCCGACCAGTTCTCAGAAGCTACCTCGTGCCTGAGACCTCGCGTTAGCGTCTACCATACTCCGGAATGGTGTCCACAGCTGCGGTCGAGTTTATGGCGGCTTCGGTGAGTCGGTCCTCCTACTGTTCAGTTTACTTTCTTACGACGTCGTCCACTAAAATCTTACTGGTCCAACTAAAGTCGATAAGTCACACCACTTTCGGGGCTTACCCCCATCTTCTCGAAATGAGAAATTGAGATATTCAGAAATTGTTTCCTGCCAACCACATCCGAGTGCCTCTAATTATAAGAATATGTGGCGTCACAGTTGATATATGTGAATTCTTGCCGTTATCCTTGCTTTGAATGGTCCCTTAAGCTCTTCATACAATAAGCTGTAAACCGCGTGGGGGGGGGGGGGGGGGGTAGCAGTCTGTATAATGTTGTGCGTGCCTAAAGTAACATTTCATGCAAGCCTTCTACGGTACTAAGAATAAGATTGCGGAGAGAAAAATAAATAAATTCAATATCTCAGAGCTTTATGCCTGAATGCGTTTTTCTTTCCTTTCCGCAGAGAAACACCATGGCACAATTTTATTGTTCGTTCCCTACTGCCTTGCTATAAAAGTCATCTTATTATTTTTTTTTCTCGTTTAGTACCATAATAATCCTCATGGCTTATTTTTCCAGCGATTTCCGGATATTTGAAAGGCTTGGCCATCCTTCTCTGCAGTACTCTGAAGCAAAGCAAAAAGTTAACATTTGTTAACGCGAACAAACAATACCTCCAGTTCTCGTGTAGTCGTGTGAATGAGCTGCTGCAATTTTCCAAGTAATTGTTCGATAGCGCAGATATAGAATAGCGTTTCTGAAGTGTCTTACGCCTGTCCGCATGGACCCTGAAAGTTAATGAAAATGTTTAAAAAATGAGTGAGTAAATATCGTAGCTACTTTGAGCTCGTTGAGAAGGCTTCCGAGCTTTTGGTCGAGCTTGTCATGCTGGCGTTGTTGCATTACTACGTGGTATATTGAGCAGCAAAACGGCATACGTCAAAGCCTAACCTTTTCGCACCCCTTCTGCAGTGTCGGGACGTGACGAGCTTGAACCTGACTGACAGGTGTGAGTATGTTCGTTCCGAACCATCATGTTCAGCCAACATGGGCTACATCAACTACATCGAGGGGATCTATTGCCTCTTCGGCCCGCAGCACTACGTGGAATCTCTGCTGCTCACGGTAAGTGCGTTGTTCAAAACAGCGTCAGTAAAAAACTCTCACGATCACATTAATCATTGCATGAAAGAAATGGCGTGAAAAAAATATGTAAGTTATTAGAAATTTTATAAACACAGCTATCACACTCGATGAATAAAATAGAAGACGTTATCGCGATCATAAATAGGGAAATAATAGATCAACACGGAACTTTTACTAAATAAGCTACAATCACCGCCATCGCATTTAACATCAGCGTTCTAGTTAGCTTCGTATTGCGTCATACAAATACCTTTCACATATCCAAATTTCTTACTTTTATCAATGGTCATACTGCAATGACAAAACCTCGATTACATCTCATTTCCCTTTAAAGCCTTTTTTTTCTTTCGCATTCTTCATTACATTACTTCCCAGATTCCATAGCTTGCTCTTAACGCTCAGTATTTTTATTTAAAATAGGCTACATGTTCTCTGGAGGTTCTTTGTCTCTTTAAGCTGAGTGTTCCGTTTGTTAATTTCGAGCGAGAACATTTCCCTACTAACGCACGAGCTTTGCTGCTTCGAAGGTTCGGAGTTGCATCTTGCCACCACGAAGCCGGCACAAATTGTATTCGTAGACAACAGCAAGCTCCAAGATATTCATCCACTTGCGTTTCTTTTCTTTTGCTAGCTTTCACTATAGAGATTCGTTTAACTGTCTAAGCCTTTGGGAGAGCTGTGACTCATGGAAATCACGAAGAGCAGCTAGATTTTTTTCCTATGCTGACGCATGCAATAAACAGCTGTGCCCTTCGCATCTCGTCGTTAAACCATCCTGCGCCACATGGGCGCGACAGGAATTGCCCACTTTATGGATGTCCCTTAGACAGCGTCGCAGCCATAGTTATACGTAGTTGTGTCGCAAACAAGGTGCTGAAGCATCCTCACAGATAAGAGCAATAACAACGACCAGTGAATGCGCGGGGGGGGGGGGTGGATTACACCATTGCGTGCACAACGGTGATGGCGTATATTGCATAAATATTGATCATATTGCAGTACCGTAACTTGCTTTGATGTCCTATTATTCTCTACGTATCACTTGGATGATTAACGTACTGCCATTTTCTACTCGCAGGTGATGTGGTTGCTAGTGTTGTTCGTCGCCCTCGGCGTCACGTCAGGTGACTTGTAAGTGACCGTTACTGTGTTCACACGCGACGACTTACTCTTTTCTCATACCTTTGTCGGTGTTATAGTTCTTTCGCGGACATTCGACTGCTTCGTCAGCAAGTGCAAAAAAACTGAATTATGGAACTAATCTATTTCTGTATAGTGCGTAAATATGCTCATTTGCCTACCTCGGCATTGGCGAGGGAAACGCGTACAGAAGTTCAAGTTGCTTCTTTCTTAGCACGCTTAATGTGCCATCAGGACAACAGCAAACGAAAAAAAAAAAAAAAAACAGGAATGCTGCAGTGTGTTCTTATAATAATACAACATAAACTAAGTCGCTTACGTAAAAACGCTCATAACACTCTACCACCTCTTCTGAAACACTACTGTATACCGCGTGGTATATCTAGCAATTTTCTACCAACTAAGATAATTATTGGGGCAGCGTCGAGGACCATGGACGCTGCCCTAAGGCATTTTCTGTCAGGACGTTTTCAATAAAGTTCACTGTATCTGTAGGATAATTATTGTCTTTTTTAACATTTTCGTCTTATATGCCACAGTGTGCGACACTGTACGAACGTGGGAATAAACTGCTTATGTCTATACATCCAACATTAATGCAATTAATTGCATTTTTCGAAACATTTTCTTTACAGCCTGACTCCAGCCTTGTTCGTCATCTCAAAGACACTCCGCATGTCCCAGAACATGGCAGTATCCTTTGAACTGTAAAACAGCGGTCTACATCTGTCCGAATGAAAGGTTTGACGATAGTCGAAATGTTTTTGCACGAAGCCTTCTTCGTCGTACGGGATATACATTTCCTTCTCTTAATACCCATCACACTGGAGGTCAATCTTGACGCTTTCCATGCGTTCAGCTCAATTCTTTACCGTGGCAACCAAACCCGTTTTGCATGAATCTTACCACGTAATTTTTTTGTAAATCTTAGTGCTCACAATTTTTTATTGTTTCAATATATGCGCTTGATAAAGGAAATAACTTCACATTAGTGTACTATTCCACTTGAAAGACAATTATGCCTTGCTAAATGAAGTGTTTTTAGGCTTCAGTACAACATATCTTTATATCAAAAATGCCTTGACTAAAGTGCATGGTGTCACACTCCTCGCATTCGGCAACGGTTCTCCGGACATCTTCGCTGCCCTGGCAGGTGTGAGGCAAGGATCGTACGAGCTTGTCATTGGAGGCCTTGTAGGTGGGTTGAGCTCGATAATCCTCAATGAAATTTGTTTAACGCGCACTGTTGCCCCAGCGCATTCGCTAACAGACTCCTGTTGATCAATTTAACGGCATAAATTGCGGCGGTGTGTGAATAACACGTTGAATCATGATTCAGTGGAGTACTGAATGCTTCGCAGACCGACCAGTCTTAAACTCAAAGTGAATTAGGCATCCTTTCAACACAAGCAACATCACTTGTTTTTGTCCCAGTTACGAAAAATACTCGTCGAAACAGTCATGAACGTAAAAACTAATTCCATGTTAAACATCAGTCAACGATGCAAACGCGTTATTGCGGTGTAAAATAAATAATTTTTATTACGTTACGGTATGAAATAAATAAGGGCTACGCAATCTTTAGCTCTTTTAGCGATGTTATAAATATGAGGGTCGCAGTATTCGCAGAATGTACTAGTAAATCCTAGGAAGTCTAGCAATCATGAAATCATTCATGCGCAATTAAAAGCGCTCAATATTGCCTAACCAAGCCCATCAGCATCAACTGGCTTTACATAGTTCACGCAATCGAGTTGGCTCGTTAACAATATCAGTAAACGTTTTGTGATTGCTGTTATGGACAAGCTTTATTCCCACAAGGCGTGACGTTATTTCCAGCATGAATCATTGGTACCAAGGGCGAAATGTTCTCTTCTACGTAGGTGGTGGGATATTCGTCACCACAGTTGTTGCCGGGTCGGTGTTCCTCGTGAAGCCCTTCAAGCTGGCTGCCCGACCATTCCTGAGAGACAGCGTGTTCTACTTCTCCGCAGGGGCTTGGGCCTTCTACTTGTTTTACACGGGAGCGATCACCATGATGCACGCTATAGGTACGGTGAAGTCTAGTTTTGTTTAATCTTTTTTTATGGTAACACAATGCTAAATAACATTGTAACAAAAGGGAGAATTGAGAAAGAAGGGTTAACCCTCGCATATGGTTGACCTACCCGTAATGTTTGCTTTTCACTGGGAAACACAATTATTCAAGTCATGATTGACGCAAGCATTTGCTTGCGATGGTCTCGTGATTATACTTTAAGAAATTCGTAATTTATAAATCTAAGAATGTTCTTGCGTAAACGTGTGCTCCGCGAATCGCGGCGTTGTGAGATAAGACGTAGTGCAGAGCACGAACTCGTAAAGACGCACTTCAGAAAAAAATTGACACTTGAAATCGTTTAGCGTAAAAAACGATGTTGCCGGCAATATTATCCAACTGTTAAGTAAGTCCATTGTTTGTTGCCAAGGTTAATCAAAAATCATGAATCAACTTGAGGTAAGATCACGCAACAGCGACAGTGAGTAAACTAGAATCCTGGAGTAGAGTGGCATATATAAAAAAACTGAGCATTAAGAAGAAACAAACGCAGCATTCAGCTCTGAAACACTGAGTTTTGCCTGTTAACCACGCAGGTTTCATCTGCCTCTACTGCGCATACATTACTGTGGTCGTCGTGAGTGGAATAGTTTACCAAAGGTACCTGGCCAAAGAACAGGATCGCCAACAGCGAGACGAAGAAAAAGGGTGCCACGACGAAAAGCCTCCCAAGAACGGTAGGTGCTTCTCCAGTCGACCAACGCTTCTGGCGCTGGCGGTTTGCAGGCTCGTACTGCCAAACCGGACGGGCGCCATGTCTTGCGTCGGCAGCGCCATCTCACCTCGGTGCCTGTCGCCCGGATCGTGCGCGTGGATGCAGAAACCTGCCTCCGAGCTTTTGGCAGACGGCTTCGCGCTAAAGTGCACCGGAACTTTCTCCTTTGGACAGGAGAAGGTCTTCCGAGACCCGCGTCGGTCGCGCGCACTTTCACCAAGAGGTGTGGCTGCTAAAAGACGGATTCGGCGTTTCTGTACCTTCGCAACGCACATAAGGTATACCAAAGCTGTCCTTTCGAATTTTCTCGATGCTTCCCGTTTCGCCGTACTATTCCTGCTGAATATGACGGTCCTTGGCGCCTTTGTCTCCCTTCTTGCAGGACTACCTCGAGAGTCGTAAGCTCTCCGAGTTCTCATATCTTTTGTCGTTCTGGCTGTTGGTTTTGTTTATTTGTTTGTTTCTCAAGACGCAACTGTTCGTCGCTCGTTGCGAGGGCTCTGTACTGTATCCAAGGCCTACGAAACTCTGTCTTCTTCAGGTCATCTAATGGCCTTTCCCGTTGTTTTCTACCTCTCCGCCAACCTTTTCTGAAACATGTTTGTATTCTCTAGAAGTGCACACTTTTGAAAGAGGCGTGCTCTTTTGACTCACACTTGTTCAGTGCTGGTTTTCTGACATGGTTGCTGCCGTTTTCTTATGCTTGTAATGTGTCTATGTGCTTGACACGAAGATGGGAGGAAGCAATGTCGGTGCAGTTCACTTTCGTGACACGAACAAAAGAGTGAAGAGCATGCAACTGTGAACACATCGCACAAAGCGCATCTCTAGCATGACGAATTCTCATGTGGGTCTGACGTGTTGTAAGCATGCTGCCTGATCATTTCGAATATTGCGATGCTTGCATGAAAGCATGCCACTTGTCGACTGTAGCATGTTTATGGACATGCATGTCATTCAGCCGATGTGGGTTTGTACTTTCTTTCGTTGTTCGTGAAAAGAAAAAAGGACAACATTGAGACGATTATCGTTGCATGAGTACAACGCGCTTCGTGATATTTGTGCTTTCCTATTCATCGCGTTGTTTGATTTGATAGCCACAAGTCGTCCGCATATCCTGCGTTCGAGTGCTGCATTTTTCTAGCCAACTCAGAGTGCTAGAAGACGCCCTCTTATCATACCCAGCCGCGCCGTTTTTTTAAGCCAGCATTTCTATCCCGCTCACGGTGTAAGATATACACACTTACACCGTGATCCGCTCCACGTTAGCGTTCTTTTATTGTATTAGTGGTCATAAGCGAAGAGATCTAAGAAATGGAAGAATTATTCCATGGAGACGCCGTATTAGTGTCGCGGTATGTGAACTAACAAAGTGGTTTCAAAATCTAAGCAAATAATGCCATTCAAGACTATAGTTGTAACAAAGTGTAGTTTAACTTACTAAGAAGTAGGCCTTGAACAAGGTGCTGCATGAAAGTTGTAGTTATTTCAGAGTGAAACCGAATAGTTGGTTGTATTTCAATCTCAGAATGAATGCAAAGTGCTCGAACGCAGGACAAATGCCTTAATTCTTGGGTCTTTGTCTTCCAGGCCCCCCAGCGCTAAGGTGGCGCCTCACCGCCCACAGTGTGGTGTCCCGCCCAAGAGCATTATAGCCCCCAAAACACACGCATGGCAAATGCCACCCGTAAAGCTTAAGACAAAATGAGTACGTACCACATGGCCAACCAACCCCACAAACAAAGAAAACCACCAGGTACCACATTCTTGGTCACAAGAACAGGTACATCGCTACAGAGTCAATAAAAAGGCAACGCGGACACGTGCTTTGCATTTAGCATAAAGGGATGACGAGAAGGCCAACGCAAAGACACGTCCGACGCAAACGCTGCCCCCTCTCCGCATCGTCTGTATAAGAAGATAGCGAATGCGAACGGAGACTGCGCGTGCATCGAGCGTGTTCTTGTGGAGGTCTTCTCGAGTCCTTTTATGGTAAATCTTCAGTGGTATATACCCCGAAGGTACCTGTTCTCACATTCTTATACCTTACTTGATTAGCAGCCAGTCGCCTACAGCGCTATTTCATATGCTCCTCTTTGGCGCTTCGTTTCGGTTACAGAGGCATCCACAGTTCCAAGCGAACTGACGTTCAATGGAAGGCGGCACGTCTTAGACGACCCTGAGCGCTCCTATGTCGTGCCAATTGGTGAGTATACAAAGGTTCATTGGCTACTTCTATTAGTGATCACTTTTACGACAGTTAGAAGGTAATTTGCTGTTCGGTAGAAATACTTCATCATAATTACATTTCTGACTAAGCGCTCACTGATTAAATAGTAAAGAGCAAAGTAGTGAAATTAACGAAACAGGGACAGCATTCATAAAAGCAGCAATAGGGGCTAGTGGCTGTACATCTTCTTGGGTAATCCTGCTTTAATGTACTAGGACGGACTAGAGACACCATAGACATAGAGCGCAGACACAGAGCGCTCCGCGTCTCTGGTGTTTCTTGTCCGTCCCAGTACGTTAAAAGCGTGATTACCCAGAAGAATTCATAAAGGTATCCATTCGTAAAGAATCTCTGCTATTGGCTAGCCGGCTTGTTTAACTTGAATTTGAACCTATTTTCTTGGAAAATTTATATTTCTAGTAGAGGAAGAGACTAACGGACCTAGTGCCTGACAGAGGCCTCTGTCTTCGTGAATTCAGCCCAGGGGCCCGATTCACAAAGCGTTTTGTTCATGTGTCTTGCCATTAGAGATATCCTTCCGGTAACAGTATAGGGGCATCGAAGATTACTGAAACTTTTAAAGACGATAGTCTTTCTTGGGGAACTTAAATGCAGAAATTTTGGTCTGTCTTTCTGTCTGTCTGTCTTTCTGTTTGTCGTCACGTCCCTCGATTCAGCCACTCGGCGAAAGTTGAACCATTTGCCCAAGGGCCAGCCGTCTTGAACTGGTACGGCTTCGCACGAGCTCATTGTTGTGTTTCGGTTCGGTTCTGTATTGCACTGTATGAATGCCATGGGTTGGTGTTGAAAAACTTTAGTTTTGAGAAGGCCAAGAAGGTGAAAAAAATATTTAAAAAATGAAAAAGCAGCGTTGTGGGCGGCCTTCAGGCTGCCGGTTGTGGGCGCCGCTCTGGCGTTCCTGTTTTACCCAGGCGACGTGTAAATAAAAGAGTGTGTGGAGAGTACTCGTTGAGTGCGGACGTTTCTCTGCTTCAGCGCTTCGCGCCAAACCGCGTTTTCGGGCTGGCTGGCGTCCCCGCCAGTCGCGTTGGTCACCGCCGGTCTTCGCCTGCTGCTGCGCCGGGACTACCAGCACGCAACACAGCACTCATGTTTCCCGACGTATTGCCAGATGGCGTCCATATCTCACACAGCGCCTCTTCTATCGTCTTTACACGACATTTGCAGCGAAGCACGCAGATACGCGGCCAATTTTTTGTTTCGAAGAATTATTGCTTAAGCGATTTTAAGTGCTTTTTTTTTTTTTGCACCCAGATCTCTAATCGTATGCGTTTCTAAAGGTTATACAGTCGCATGCGCGCTGTTGCTTGACTCCTTCCGTCCGATTTTTTTTTTTCTGTAGCCTTCAGGTACTTGAAGACCGAACCGAGCAATGATGTTGAAGTTGCCGAGAAAAACACAGTGCCAGATCCCGATGAGGGTGTCTATTACATCAACCTTGGCGCTGACAGCCTTGAGGAAGAAGTCGACGGTGAGTTCATGGTTTCGTGATGAATCATATCAAACAGTCCCATCAAATGTTTTTTTTTTTATTGAGCTATCTGCTTACCGGACAGGAGTGTACATGACTCAGTTGAACCGCAAAATTTTACACATATAGGCATGCTGTGCATAAAAGCATACCGCCAGTACTCGTTATCACTGGCTTGCCTGGACCAGCATTAGTTTAATGCCGGCCAATGATGCATCATTCTGACAAATGCTGGATAAAAGAGGACTTACGGTGGCGAATGATGGTCAATTGACTGCAGTGCTAATGTCGTCCATCAACTGATTAACAGCAATATTGTCTTTATTCCATCTCAGTAGAATGATAAAGTTTCCTACCAATTATAAAAAAATATTCTGTCTTTTTTTTTTTCAGTGGACACACTTGCCATTTCTATTGATAAACCAAGGAGAGCCTCGAAGCTGGACAAGGCTCCTTGTATCGCACAGGAGGAGGAGAAGAGTTCGACGGGCCTTGTACTGGACGTGATCAACAAGCTCCTCTCTGTTTAACTTAGACGAGAAGGAGAAGGAAGCCGTTCCTGATGTACCTCGTCAGCATCTTCAAGGTACGTGCCTGTTCTGATTCGTTCTAGCCTAACACTTTCGAACAGAGCAAAAGAACAAAACAATCAGAATAAAAAAATTATTATTAAATGTTGGGTAGTATTACCCAACACTTTATTAGTATACAGAAGGAGGTCCTATACTCAAAGAATCTATCGGGACCTCCAGTACAAACACAACTATGGTATTTTGTTTGCAATTCAAAGCACGGCAGCACGAAGTTGTATTCAAGCGGAAACAGAGAACATTATAGAACAAAATGCGCAATTGATTTCATAGACTAATACTACTTTAGTATATCAGATGGTAGCATGTGGTATGCGAAAGTATAGCAAAGGATAAGCGCTTCAACGCTTCAACAAATGCAGGAAAATAGTAAATGTTAACGGGGATGCTCACGGTTGCAAAATTTACTCCACGTTCCGGCAGGTTTTGTGAAGTTCAAGGCTGCTTGACCGGTTCAGTAGTATCATACAGAACTTATACACATCGAAATGTAATTAAGGTTTACTTCTGCGTCACCTTATCTGATGTGTTTTGCACGTTGACTAAAACGCGACGGGTAGGAAGTGAATCGGTATTAGCGAGTAAGTTGCAATTTACTGATCTCTTTCGACGTGAGTCGTGTTGGTGCTGTTACTTGGAGAAAAAGATTAACTTCACAGTCTTTTCAAGGGTAAAGGACCACAATATAAGCAGAAGATACAAACACACTCGTGAACCTGACACGATGTAGCAGAAGGGTTGTCTGCACGGAATGGTACTACAGATATGTGTTTACATTGTCGTGTACACAATGTTATCTGTCCTGAACAGGGTGTCCAACGTGTTTACAAGAAACAATGCTATCCACGTTGGCACTACGGTAATTGAGTCCAAGGTATTAGAAAAAACTACAGATTAACAATAAACGCAAGCATTGAATCACATAAGCTTACTGGCCTTTGTTATCCTTCGCCGTGGCATAGCAGCAAGTTCACAACCAAGGAACTGCTGCTGTGGTATACCGGGCGCTAGTATTCCACAGGGCCATGTCTTTGTGTATTTACACGGTAACTTCAAGGAGCCTTAACAACATATATATATATATATATATATATATATATATATATATATATATATATATATATATATATATATATTATATATATATTATATATTAGCCGCTTTCGTGTTCTGACCTCGTGATAGCTGCTGTCTCGATATTCCGTCGTTTGCAGACATTGCACAGGACTACAGATTGGTCCTCAAGAAAGTGCCCGGTGGCTCCCGCGTACAGGTAAGGCAATGTGGTACGGGGAGATTATTACCACCATAGCATAAAGTGCGACACTTGCGCTACAATAGCACACCCAAAGCGTGCTAAAGGCATCCTTATTGAGTAGCAAGCGGAGTCGGTTCTTGATATATTGTTTTTCTTTTTCGTATGCGTGTGGTATCTCTGCACAGCGATAAATAGGGTGAGTAACTCCATCTGTGTTGCTCTTTTCTTCCATAGATCCCTGTGTTCTTCACACTGGCAATAACTACCCCATGGTGGACCTCACCCAGAAGAACAACAACTGGTGCCGCCCTCTCAACGTGATCCACTGCATTACAGTCCCTGTGCTCCTAGTCTTTGTCTTCGGCCGTAGTATTCATTTTGTGGAGTGCGTAGCATCCACGTAATGTTTTGTATCATTGACGAGCTTTTCGTACAGAAACTATGGAGGAGCTTGCATAGACCCATTCATTTACCGAGTATGCCGGCTTAATCATTCGAAAACGGATCGTTTCCATTTCGCCTTGGGAATACGTGATGACCCTAATGTCTACACAAATAATCATCCAGCTGCACTGTGCCTAATGTTGAATTCAAAGCGGTTGAAGATGCACTCATAAACGTGTGCTTCCCACGTTTACGTCGAGTAGCACGTTAGGCCCCTTTTACAAGGACTAATTTAAAACGGAGGTCAGTACTATATGAAGATGACTTCGGGTTTGCGAGTACCAGCGCGCTTGCTTTCTTTTCTTTTTTTTCCGTCTGTGTCAGAGCAACAACGCACAATAAATACTGTCGGCTTAGACTGTCGTAAACTTCGAAAAATTCGTGTATTTCTATCCGTCGTCGTGTTATTAAGAACTTAGGATCTGAACCGCGTTAATGCTGGCAACCTTATGCTCTGAACCATAGTAGAACAGGGAATTGAAGCAGTGGGCAGGAGGCTAGTTCCTTTCATCGCGACACAGACACACAATGTTAAACAAGATATGCAGCAGCAAACAGGAGCGCGCGTGGTCTGCAGAGTCCGAAGGGGAAGTATTTTTATCATCTCGATAACGTATATAGTTTAAGGATATTGTGATAAAAGTACGCTTAGAGCTTCGGGACACCTATAGTTTCTTCCGTCCTGTTCTCGCTTTTAACGAGATTTGCAACCTTCTAACTTTTTACTTGCATGGGAAAAGTGGAGATCGGCGGCGTGGTTCCCCTCTGGACAGTTGTAGCCGCTGTAGGTGCTCTGATTGGAGTGGTCGTGCTATTTACGTCTGAAAATGACAAGGCACCCAAGTACCACTTCGCCTTTGCCTACGCCGGCTTCATTGTTGGCGTCGTGTGGATCTACGTCATCTCCATGGAAATCGTCGTTTTGTTGCAGGTGAGAGCTGGTGCCGGAAACGACCAAGTGCGGAGCACTACAGGGGACCGGCTTGTCGTCCACCTATCTCATGTGGCGTGATCACGCTCACAGTAGAACGCTCAATACAGGCCATAACATTGCTAGCAATGCTCAAAGCCGTGTTAAAATGAACGAACAAGGTCTAAAATAACATATTTAACAGAAATAGCCAAGAAGTATCGCATTAATTAACTCAAAATCGCTAAAACGTTTCGAAAACGTGGGGCTGACTCCGGCGGGGCGCGAGAGAGGGCGCCAGCGCCTCGCAGAGCGAATGAATGCGGTTCCCGCTGCGCCGTCTCTGCGATGTCGCTGCGTCGGTACGTGACCACATCTGATGGGGAAAACAACCTGATAGAACTCGCTGCAGACGACGCGTATCTCAACTGCCGTAACAAGCAGGAAGTCGATAAAGCGTAGCAAAAAAGTAGCACATGTAGCACACTGAGTTTGTGAACCTGCCTAACAAGATTCTTCTCATGCCGGGGACTCACTGTGAATTACGCAGCACTTTTGTAAAAACACGCTTGCAACAAGTGTATACCCCATTCTTTGCTACACGGCTGAAGTGAACAGATTACGAACGATTAAAATGAACAGTTCTGATTGTGATAGTGATAAGGAACTGCAAAATTCGGTCTGTTAATTGTAGTGACTTCATTGGCACACCTGTAAATGTTGTGAATAACATGTAAGCACTCTCTAACTCTGGAGCAACGTTTGCCCTTGTTATGCAATTTTGATAACATCAATGCAATGTTGCTTTTTTTTTCGCAGGCCGTTGGCATTGTGTTTCGCATTAGTGATGCAATACTCGGACTGACAATACTCGCATGGGGAAACGGTCTTCTAGGTAAGTGACTGCATTGCTGTCGAGTTCAGGTAAATAGTGCAGTAATGTATCAAGAAGCAGTGATGGGCCCGTGCACTGACATAACAAGAAGATGCGCCCACTGCAAACCTATGGTTCCGGTAGCATCTAGGTCATGCTTTTTGTAGATTCTACGCGTTTTGAGGGCTCAAGATTTTCTAGGGTTTGAATAATTACGCTAAGTGTTTCCGAGTAGGAAATGTTTTTTCAGAAAAAGAAAGACGAAGCTATCTTGTGTTTCATATCTCTCACAGGAACCGACTTAACGAATGCGCGTGCATCCTCCAATCCGTGTGTAGTTGTGGTGTAATACTCACACAGTGCTCACATGGGCTTTATATGGGACGATTTCGTAATAGCAATACTAAATAGATAAGAAACCTTGATGAAAGCGAAGCATACAACGCAAGATCGTGTAATCTGTATGCCCTTCATGGAAAATGTCCTTTAATTACCCACATGTCTTAACTGGACATGTGGAGCAGAAACCTAGAGCAAAAACATGGAGGGTTACAAAGGGGGTTCAACTTAAATTGAGGACGACGCAGCGAGCAATGGAAAGGAAAATGATAGGTGTAGCCTTAAGGGACAAGAAGAGAGCAGAGTGGGCCATGGAGCAAACGGGTGTTAAGGACATCTTAGTCGAAATGAAGAACTGGACATGGGCAGGGCATGTAGCGCGCAGGCAAGATAACCGCTGGTCAATAAGAGTAATTGACTAGATTCCAAAAGTAGGCAAACGCACGATGGGGAGACAGAGAGTTAGGTGGGCAGATGATATTAAAGGGGCCCTGCAACACTTTTTGAGCAGGGTCAAAAAGCGCTGCCAATCGGTAGTCGAGGCTCCGAGAACACGCGAGCCAAATATTATAGCGAAGCGAGCGGCCTGGAATTTACAATAAATTCTCAAGGTCAAGCTGAAAATCGCTCCCTCTTCTCTCGACAAATGATGGATTAGTCCGCAATATATGACGCGATTGTCGTCAGTTCCACCATTGGCTGATGTTATAATCACGATAACACCCTCATTATTACCTTAGTTGTTCATTTTGAGTTCAATAAGTAGATAATATGTATGTTTATATTGTGTTATGCCGTTAAAACACCGCACAAGCATTAATATTAGCACTTCCGGTCTCACCGACAGCTCGTCTGCTCGTAGTTGCGTGGTTGCGTTTTCTTCACCATGTGCAGTGCCGAAATCGTGAATATTTCTGTGCTTTTGACCATCGCCGGTTGCCGTTGAGAGTGGCAGCCGTTCGAGTGTTGCCTCGTCAGCTGGAAACTGCATCGTCGGCACGTTCTCGCGACCGACCGAGGCAGCGGTGCAGCATTTCTCTGATAACAATGCTGGCGCCGGCTAGCTTAGGATACCTGTGTTCGCTGTACGGCGAGAGTCCCGTTCGCTGTCTGTTCAGTATGTCATCGAGCCGTACCTCGGCGTATCCTCCCCGTAGTCTCAGGTTCCCGAGAAACCGCGACACAGCAACCGAGCAGACTCGCATTTTCACGGTAGCTGCAGACAGCCGGGGGATGGGTCCGCGCCGGCCCGATGCCCCGCGATCCTTTCTTCTAGTCTTTAGTTCTTTGTTGTCAGCCCGCACTCGCTGTGCGCCCGCATTCGAAGAGCAAACAGCATCGAAGTACCGCCACTGGGAGAAGGGTGCACGCAGCTTTGCCGTGTTGCATACGATTCAAGCGCGAGCAGTGCGACGAGGCGGTGTATCGGAGTGTGGGTCGAAACCCATCTCAGCTGTCATTCGTTCCAAACGCGCACGCAAGTTTGCGTCCATGGTTGGCAGAGCGATGAAAACACAACGGCAGTTCGAGGTGCACACCCAACATTACCAAACCGCCTCGCAGTTTTCAAGCACGCGCCATACACGGTGCCATGGGCTTCGCCGCTCGGCGACGACCGCGCGAGCCGACCGGAAGTGGCGCCACAGACCACGTGGTTGCGCCGAGACGCCAGAGAGAAAAAAATGAAGAAAAAAAAATGCCGCCGGCGCTGACGTCGCCTCCTCGCACCTCCGCCCTCCCTCCCTTCACGCCGCGCGCAGCTTTCCGCGCGCTCGCTGCGTTGAGTTGAGGGAGAAAGCTGCGGAACGTGATCTCTATAATTTGGTAACACCACTTAGACTTGACGGATTCGAAAAATTTTTGCGGCATATGACTCGTGAAAAGTCATACGTCAATAATGAGACTATTCCAATATAACTAAGAAAGGTGTTGCCGGGCCCCTTTAAGAACTTTACGGTCATAACGTGGCAGCAGCAAGCACAGGACCGGGTTGATTGGCGGAACATTGGAGAGGCCCTTACTGCAGTGGACGGGCCAGGTCTTAAACGAAGTCCTTTGGATGTTCTCCCAGGCCTCCTATACCACGGGGTATCGTGATAATCTCTTGAACTGAATTCAAGCAGTTTAAGGAGTAAAAGTCGAAGGCTAAATTTTAACACGAAAGTGTTTCATGCCGGGGTCCACCAAGACTTCAGTAACGTATTTCCGTCACGGAAATGACGTCGAAAAAATATATATGATCAGATGGCAAAGAAAAAAGGTACCGTCAACGGGCATCGAACCCACGACCGCTCGGTCCGCAACAACAGATGCCGGGCACGCTATCCACTGCGCCACGGTCACAGATTCAAGAGGCTTTACGAACGCGCCTTTTATATCTACCGCTCTTCCGGTCGGCTGGGTGGTGGTCTTCTGGGAGTGGTAAGGTAAAGTAATTCATCATTGCTGTGGCCTCCGCGACTAGTACCTGCAACGCGTTACACGTCCGTCCCATTCGGCGCGTTTTCAATAGAAGTTGAATTTTGTCAATGCCTTAACACACCGCGAGGTGGCGAGCTTGGACCAAGCGTCGTAAAAGCGTCGGCCTCGCTCAGCAGCACGCTAATACAAACCAAAAATAGCTCTGCGACGCGCGCCTGCCTCACCTGGCTGTAAAACCGCGTTCCATGCTCACGCGCTCGCCCCGAGAACAATCGCGGCCGGGGGGCGGCACGAGGCGCTTTGCGTTTCCCTCTAGTCCGGCCGTGGTGTTCAATCACATTTTAACATACCGTGGTATGGTGACCAAGTTCTGCGTCCAATATACGACACTTCTGGCTATCACACCTCGTTCTCTGATTACGCTTTCAGCGTTAACTACTACAGCTACCACAATGGTTTGTTTATCATTTAACATGGACATTAGTCGTCGGAATGGAGCTGTACCACCAATCATCAAAGTGGGTTCATCCACGTTAAATGGTGTTATAGCTGCCAGACATCAATATACATTGTGCAAAATCTCTTATATCGATGTACAGTGCGCATTCAGTTACTTCTGTAAGGGCACGCTTTACTTTCGTGTTATTCCGATTCCTATGACGGAGGGATCAACCGTGTTTTTTTGAGACCCTCCTCAACTAGGCATTTTAGTCAGCCCGGTTGCATAACCACGAGGTACCTATAATTATTCCGTGTGCTTTTATTCATTATGAACATCAACCCTCAAGTTCAGTTTTGGGGAGGGAGAGGTCAATATTTTAAGAAATGCTATGAAACTCAGCATTGTATTCATGCGCGTGGCTTGTGAAACATCATGCTCGTGAAAACGTGACGTAGTGGAACAAGTATATAAAACTTCTTTCTCCAACGTCTTCGTTTTCAGACTTCCTTGCCAACGTGAACATCGCAAGGAAAGGCTACCCACGAATGTCTATCTCGGCATGCTTTGGAACACCGTGCCTGAGTATCCTTTGACAAATCAAAACAATTTCTTGTACAAATTTTTTCTCCGTATACGTATCAAACTGCACTATTTCTTAAGGTCATCTCCCGTTGCGGTTTTTCCTTGTCGCAATTCACTCACAATGAGCACAGAGAGAGGGCAATGCAAGCGTGCGACGAATCTATCACCCCCGCATGTTTTATAGCGTGTATAATTTGCTGCTACCAAGAAAGCATTTCAGTCCCGCGACGTTATTTTTTTTTTCAAAAAATTGTCTCGGGTACAGCGAAGTGGCTACTTGCAAAGGCAGTCTACTTACAGGTAGACTGCCTCGTGCTCCCCGCAAGGCAGTCTACTCAGCACCTCAATTTTACAAGGTTACTTTCACCGAAATTAGGATCGCAGCTGACTTGGAGTTTTTTTGTGTGTGTCTGCATCTATTCGCACTGTCTCCTTAACTACTTCCTGAAGCTCTTCTACTCGGTGTTGGAATTCCGTCCATTATTCAGTTGGCAGGAACGAACAACGTTCTTGTGGTGAGTATACGAAATATGTTGATTATCTCTTCCATGGGGTGATGTCACAGTGCTACAGCGGTGGCTAAAACGCGTCATGATGTTTCTGCAAGATTGTTATTCTTCCACAGCCGTTATTGCGGAAGATTAACAACTTCTTCTGCTGTTGATTTGTTTACCTGTTTATTTAACGCTTAATTAAAACTTAGATGCTCTGTTTCGTGCCATACAAAGGTCTCTTTCGTAGCAATCAAGCAACGTTCAGCTCCATTCAGCTCCAGGATTCATTTTTGGCGATTGCTTCACAGTATATAACAAACAAAACGTGATCAAATTGTGTGTTTGTCGCCCCAATACAGCAGCATGCAATCTGGTGGACCTTGCAGTGAAGGACTGCGTAGTGCATCTGATCACCTTGTGTACCATAATGTGACGTGATTATGAACAGTTGAATCTTCTCAAATGCTCCCGTATCAAAATCAGATCTCTGTTGCCCGAAATCACACCGAATTGTCGAGACATTTCCCGATTTATATACATTTTATTTTCATTGGGTCCTTCCTTGGAATGCTGCAGAGGATGCACCGATTTCCTTTTCCTGAGACTGTTCTCTCTCCGTATTTTTTTCACCAGCTTCACTACACCAAGCTCATCACGGTGCTCTTCTCCGGCCTAGCCACCAGCCTACTGTCTTCAATGGCCACGATGCTGGCGACCCGCTTCGAGAGTAAGCGCTTCTATGGCGGCGTGCTCCTTGCGATCTACTTCACGTTCCTCGTCGTCGCCGTACTCGTTGAATCAGGATTAGTGTGAAGACACACACACAGAACACACAGGTCACACACGAAGCAGAAAATGTGTAAACTCTGTTTACCGCTTCCTTAATTTGCTCAACGGAAGGAAACGTGTGCGCTGCGTGGGATAAGGTGTTTTCCACAGGTGCCATACTTGTATCCTTCACACCGCTTCATCAATATTGGAGTGGTGCTTAACAAGAGGGCGTGGTGGTAATTGCTCGAAGAGTGGGTCAGTAAGCAGAAGCTTGTCGAGCTCTGCGGGACAGAGTTTACCGGGCATTCGTGCTCTCAGCTAGTCGCTGTTTTTTTTTTTCCTGTTCTAGAGAGCCGGCCATTGTAATCGGCGACACGACATGACGTCCACGCTTGCTCGTGGAAACCAACACAAAGTACACGGGAGTTCAAGAGCCATGGTCGGCTATTTTTTGTGTTCTTCGACAGAAGCCTATTGTGAGCAGCTGAACTCGCAAAGGTGGTCTCACCGAATAGACGCCACTGTCAAAATACGCACACACGAATACCACACGAGTGCTCGTTTTCAATTACATCATTTTGTACAAAGCAGAAAACCATGACGTCTGTCTGCTTGTGCATGCAGAGGCTCGCGAAGGAGATGGTGCTTTTTTCTTTCATTTTTTTTTGCGTCCCGCGCAAGCAGGACCACCCAGCGCATTGTATGCTCTTGTATTTTGTTAGCGTCTGATAAAATTTTTTGGTGCGAGCGAATTATTTTTTGTACATTTTTGCGTTTCTGTGTTTGGCTGGTGATGGTGAAGCATTTGCTTCTGGGACGGCGTTTTAAAGGGACCCTGGAACGAATTTGGCGACAGTGTACAAACTTCTTGAGTGGGCAACTTCGAATCAGGGCAGACCGATTTATGTGCCTGCAATTTATTAAAAGGCTTTAAGCACCCACTGTGGCACATATAGCAGTGGCGCCGCCACATTGACTTTTCAGCCCCCCCCCCCTCCTTTCATCTGGGACGTGGCACGGTTTTGTGACGTCGCTCACGCGAGTGAGTGGATTGGCCTCTCATCGTCTCTATACCGGAGGAGAGAACGTGAGCGGCCGCGTTTGTGGTGGCACCTGGTGGCGTAGAGACCAACCAGGCAAACGCAGGGCGTGGCCTCCGTGATCTTCCGTGCGCCGGCGGAACATCGCGGAAGGAAAAGCTTAGCCCGACTGCTCGGCGAAGTTCTTGAGGAAGAAAAGCATGGCCTCGGATGAGAGTAGATTTCAGTCACCTGCAGTTTCATCTATGCAAGATTATTCCTATAATGCGAATGAATTACTCCAGTTTAGACTAACCGCTTGCGTAAATTCAAGAACCGTTTCAGGGACTCTTCAGCTTGGGTGTTGCGGGGAAAGTGTACATAAATATTTATTTGCATTTTCGTAAGACCAAAGTATACACACTGACTGTTCCTGACGCTCTTTTGAGCCTGTATTTGTTTCTTGAAACGTATACGCATTATTTATATCGCAATTGAAAATATACATCCTTCAAGTTACCGGACTCGTACAACTCCTGTGACTGGCATGATTTCTTGTTAGAATTTTTTTTTCGAGACTTACTTTCTGAAAGCTAACTACGTCGTTAGATCTGATACGCAACTTTTTCCTGTTTCATTTTCTCTTCTTGGCCTGCGCTATTCTGAATCTCTCCCAGTGCGGCTATAGGTAATGGCGGCGCTGTGCGTGCGTTTTACATTTCACCGCCACCCAGTTCTACCTATAAAAACAATAGTCCTAACATTTTTTTTTTTTGTTCCCGTGATGCCGTTTCGTTCATGCGGCATGACTTTCGATGAAAAAGCTGGCTGTGTTGACGCCCAGACGGCGGTGAATTAGCAAGGCAGCTATAAACACAACGAACATCAAGACGCTTTTCTTCCTCCAAGTGCACCCATGGTCTGGCGTTTTCCGAAATCTCTAATGTGGATACGTATGAGCCGTAGCGTGGAGTTGCTTGTTGAGACTATTTTGCACATGCATTTCTTACTTTTGTATGTTTATATTATTAGTTGCGATGTTTGTTTCGTACTGACTGCAATAAATTCTATTCGTTGTTCCAAATGGCGTCATGTTTTATTGATCAAGTTCTACTTTGCTTCTCCTGAGCATGTACAGGGAGCGATCAAAAGTTCCCTGGCCTCGTTGCCATAGGATTACACGGGATAGCGGCTTGGGAACTTTTGACCACTCCTGTACGAACTGTTGACGTGACCTATTTAAATAGGTGTCAGCAGATGAAACTTCTGCTATCTGTGATGGTAAGGTGTGATGAAGGCAACAAGATGGCGCAATATGTAGTTATTCTGCAACTAAACAATCTCAGTAGCATGACTTCGGTAGCCTTCCAATTCCAAAACTATCTATGTTCTGTTATGTGGGCGTAACAATGCGCACACATAAAAACAGTATGAGTATTTCAATGTTCCGCGTACATAAGAGACGCGTGCTGTACGTTATTAGCGGCTCGAGCAACGAGTGACGCTCTTTTTTCTCTTCCAAGCACTTCCGGTAGAGCACTTACTTCCGGTTTACCGAATATTCAGAACACGTGTCTTAAAAAAATAAGACTAGTACGAAATGAAAGGTTCTAGCTCAAGTTCAGAGTTATATTGAATACCACGATATCGGAGCACAAGTTTGCTTAAGACAAGGACCAAGTGACTATCAGAATAATCAATGCAAAATTTATTGCATGACTTCATTGAAGGAGTAGACGGTTTTCTAGTGAGCGGCTGGGATCGTTGCGCCACCTGGCGGAGCAGGTCTCAACCACGCGCTTATTTCTGCGTGGCCTCTGGGATCCGCTTCGGTCAAGTTTAGTCAACCCAAGAATACAACAATGAACTCGAACACTGACTTGCGAGCGCCACTACCAGACACCTAAGTCAAGGATTAGGGTCAACTACAAATGAATTACCTTAATGTCTATACGCCGACTTTCAGTAATCGCATGAGCTTATAACGTGCGCCAAATAAGAGAACAGCCAAGATCTAATATAAAATGCCACACGAAGCCCCGTCAAACCTGCACTGGAGAACCGTTGGTTGTAAATCACTTTGAAGAAAGTCGTGCACGTGTCCGAAACACGTTTTGTCATGCCAAGAAAATGCCTTCTACATGTATTTCGCATTTGACGCTTCATTCACATTTTCAACTTCACTTCTCAAACTTCTCACATTTTGTTTTTTGTTTTTTTTTTGTCAAGCGAACCGTGTTGTTTGAATGAAGTAACAGTTACGATATTGCTCAGAGCACTAAATATTCGCGGCGAGATCGACCTATAGGTGGCAGCACCGTCAACCCTCTAGTGTGGATACTGGTTTCGTGTGGTGTGTGTAGAAGTGCACGGGGCTTCTGTTTTCACATCGTGATTTTGTTCCGTACCCGCAGAAAACCCTTCGTTATCGATGGTGAGGTTTTGTTCGTTGCCACAATGCCGCACATACTGCACAGAGCCAGGGATAAGCTTCCATTTTTATCCCACCGACGCGGAACGTCGCCGACTGTGGCTCGTTAGGCTTCGTAACGGCAGGACGCCTTCCAAATACGCGATGGTGTGCAGCAAGCACTTCGACGACGGTGCATTCGCATTCGCAGACGAGAAAGAATGGTGAGTAGTCAGCGATAACTTCGCTAAAGTGTGCATTTATATCCTTGTTGCTGCTGTGCACTACGAGCGTGAAGACGGTCGCAGTAAGCGAACGCTCGGGGAAGGTACCCTGTGCTTTGATTTTCCTACACTTCAGCAGGAAAATGAAGCGAGAATCAATCGAGAAAGAAGAAATTTAATTCATGGAATTTATTCTTTGTCATTCAAGTACCGTCTGCGCTGTGAATGCAAAGTTTGTTCGCGCTTGGCTATGAGTCTGTTTAAACGAGAGTCCCCGAGCCCTTTTGTAGTTCGCGCATGTTCCATTGTGTTTACACGGCCGCGAGAACAGTTCTCAGTATTCTGCAGAGCAAGTACGTGCACCGAAACGCGGCAATGTGTAGGCATGATCTGGTGCATAGTAAAGGGTATCGTTTCATGAGCCCTCACTCGCCACGTAAGCGATGAAAATGCGCGAGCGAGTTTATCGCCACTGCTGATCTTGATGAATAATTTTCTCGCTCGCTCTCTTTTTTTTTAAGGGTTTTCGCGGAAGAGATTGAGGCCTGACGCACTTCCGACACTGAACTTGCCAAAGCGCAAATTTGACAGGCATAAGCTACCTCGCAAGTACACGGGTGTCTTTGTATACATTTCGCCACAAGTTATAATTGCGCAAGGCAACTCAGTTTTGCGATTTCCGTGTCATTCCATTTTCTGTTCTGTTTCGGGGACAGTTTAAGTACCGAAGTGTCAGACTTGACTTGACAGAATATTTCTCTGCAGTGAGACCAGGACCGTACACAACTAAAGCTCGTCGCGTAACCTATAAACGACAGTCCCAAAGTTATACACCTAACCACAACGCGCAAGTGCGTGAGAGCCTTTTTTTAAACCACCGAGCCGCTAAAAGGCTATATTCACATGAGATTTAATACTTCTCATCTTTAGGACAACGCCAAGTGCACTTTGCAATGCGCTTGAACCACAGAGCGGCACCTACACTGATATGACTCTCGTGAACGGACGGTACGACGACCACACACAGAACTCTCGACAAGTGCACTCACTGATCTTATTACTGTACATACACAGCCGATCAAGGCCAAATGCTTCTTTACATCGTGTTAGGCATACGTACGAGCGGTTAAAGTTGCACCAACGCAACGGAAGAAACCGCCTTTTGAGGACCTGCATGACGTACGCGCACATGCAAAGACAACGCGGCTACCAGACGACGCATGGAGCAATCCACACTAGGCGCGCTTCAGCCAGTAGCCGCCAGGCGGCTCCGCTCGATCTCGCGGCCAACAGCTGAGGCTTAATAATGATATCCTCTAATATCGGCTCTTGTTCTGTCGTTGCACAAAGCCTCACTTACGTTGACGACCATGTCATTAGGAAGCACATAGAAACCGATTAACGTGGTTATGTGTACACGATCTGGCTGATGATTAAAACTTCTATTGCTCCCTAACGCGCTCGCTGACTTAATTATCATCATTTGTAAAGTGTCGACCAAGACATAACTTCACGACAATACTAATAATCAACAGCTGGAAAAACACGGGGACGAAAAGTGGACACTGGACAATCGTAGTCAGCTACCTTACTAAGTTCACGAAATTATTGTTATCATCATAAATTATCCTCATATAAACATGTATAGTTCTCTGCGTAAGATGTGGTCCTCCGTACGACAGCAGAATTTGCAAAGTGGCTGATGGAGCTAATTGGTAACATATACAGAACGTAAAGAATTCGAAAATATGAGTGCGATAAGAACAACAGCTCGGGACGAGCGCCGCAGACGCGCGGTTCGAGCGAACATACGGGGTCGTTATAGTTGAAATCAAATACCGGCAAGCGCAAGCGTGCGAACGATTGTTCAGGCGGTTGATGGAAGCAACTTCAGTCACTTTGCACCCCATTTTACCTCTGAGCGAACACATAGCCAACGCGCACAACCTATATTCACTCCTCGCCGTACGAAATTCAAGTTCATTACTCAGCACTCGCACCGCTGCCGCCAATCGCTAAGCCCCTGCGCAGCGGTGATTAATGAGGCTTCCTGGCTCTGCCATCTTCTTTGTTAGAGCGATAACGCATGCAGAGTGTGCCCATCGAGTCACCATTCAAAAGGAAACGGCGGCTCATTTGTCTTTACTCGGGCATTTGCCAAGATTTGCGCTCTGACTACGTAGGCTCTCGCCCAGTAGCAGGCACTCCGGAACGACTCTTACTAGTTATTTCGCTCGCTTTTGCCGTATTGCTCGTAACTACTTGCCAAAAATACAACATTCGAAGCAGGCACGGAAGTAGCAATCGTTTATTCAAATGAAGAACGGAAACCCAATCGGTTTTGAAACTGTGCAGCAAGTTCGCCTGTGGCGCGGAGGTAAAAATATCGCTACGGTTTCTTAAACCAGCGCGCACTTCCCGAGCTCGTGTGAACGTTCGCTGTGAGTTTTGCAAGCAAACTCGACCAAACGTGGTGTAGTCTTTCGATTTCGGTCTGTGTAGAGGTCCGTGAATATGACAAGAATACACGAGGCGGGTTAGTCATTCGGTCTGCCAACTTCCCATGATTTCTCCGCTCGTTGCGGAGGCTCATAATCTCATAAATCTGTTTACTGTGCGATTCGCAGTCGTTGCTCAACCCCATTTAGATTTTTTTCTCTAAAGATAGGTCTACATTTGTTTATAGTTTCGGCAGATTAGTTCTGGGCAAGTCAGCTATGTTGAGAAAGTGTGACGAAAAAAAAAGAAAGGAAATGTAATCCCACCGGATTGTTCTACAAAGCTAGAGAGATAATAATACAGGCTTCTTAGGAATGAAACTTCGTATTTGAAGAAAATACGCATTGGTCCAGGAATCGAACCCGGGCGCAACTTCATATCGGGGTCGGTACGCATGTGGCAAAGAGATGAGGGGGCTCTAAAATATGGATGTGTATATCCGTAAAAGAAAATTTTCGCCACGTGTTCTCAGTAAACTACGTCGCATTAAGCACTACATGTCAGAAGAGTGAAAGGGGGGAGAGTTGGGTTATAAGGCCAGATATTAGTTTGTAAAACTTTCATTGCATTAATTCTTAGTAAGATCAGAAGAAGGAAGTTGAAGTGAACTTTCCTGTCTGACCGTAGAAATCTTCGCAGGCATTCTTCACTGCACAACATGACGCAATGCTGTGAAGCCGCATTGTGACGCAAAATTGGCGTGCGCTTTCCCTTCATGCGGTCGATTACACTCATCCGCAGTCCGCTGATACAAAAGAAAAAAAAGTTACTACTATTGCTCATTTTCTTTTCTTTTGCGTGGAGTCACGTGGCATTCTGTGCTTTAAACGCTGTTTATGGTGTAAATTTTGAACATGGTTTCTCAATAAGCTATACCCGAATGTTTCAGAAACTGTGCTTTGTCCCTGCGCGCATGTATACCTACATTAGAAACGCCGCTCATCTCTAAGTGATTATTCTGACAGCAGTATGCAATCCTTTGTGTAAATTAAACAAAGTTTTAACGAAATCTATGGAGGATCAGCGAAATCTACTGAAACGATATCTGCCGTAGAGAATCCTTAGATGAGTACTTCAGCACTAACCGGCATGAATGTGAAGGGGTTAAATTCTCACCGAATTCGTGTGCAATCTCGTAGATTGTGTTGTTTTTGTTGACTGCGCCATCGACAAGCTATACGCTGAACTGGAACTCGAGCTCACGCCGATTCACAATTCTTGACGTATGCGCGGCAATAACAAAAACGACTAATCTATTTTATCGCGGGGGATTGGAGGACAGCCGTATAACAGATAAAATATTCGTCAAGAAAACTTTCTGTGGAGCACTTGGAATTCAGCTCCAAACTTGTTACTGAAACAAGAATAATAAAAGATGACAAGAAAAAAACTTGCAGGGCGCTTGAGCTTCGCCTTCAAGATTGGAACGTGACAGCGTATCGGGCCTCCGTTTGCATCGCTTCTCATTCGCTAGCAATTCTTCACTCGGAGGACAGTGTAACGGTATCGCGAAGAAGGAAACTTTTTCGCCGTTTAAACTTTCCTGGAATCCTACTTCAGTAGAGTTACGGCGTGCCCACTGCATCATAATTCGTCTTCTGCGAATCTGCGAAGTACCCACTACGTGTCCACCAGGCATTGCGTGCACTTATCTGCACACTTTTGTAGCGTTAGCTACACTGGCCTAGTCGAGCCAGTTTCGTGCGCCTCCTCAAGAGCCGTGCTGCGCATGCGCGAGGATCAGTGATGTCACACAGCTGGCGCACCGACGCCGACATCTCCTGCGCACTCCGCCGCCATCGCGGGCGACTCGGCCGCCGCCGGTCTGCTCTTTCCAGAGGAGTGATATCGTAGCGAGGCAGACACACTGGCGCCGGCGCGCGCGCAGCTATTCGCCTTCGCTGTGCAGTCGCCGTCTGACACTGCACTGGAGCCGCTGATAGCGCCTCTGACTGGCGTTGTATAGCCATGCAGAAGGAGAGTGCAAATGCTGCTCAACGGCGCAAAAGCGGAGAAGCTTAACTCTCATAGGTCCCGAAGTAGTTGCTGGCAAAATAAATATACATGTGCCACATAACGTATACAGTGTGTGTCATTGGAGCAGCAGTAAGCATGCTAATCAAGCTAATCCTAGACAATCAGGAAAGCTAAGAATAATCAGCTGAACCTTTGCTAACGCCGCTATATTTGGCATAGCCGAGCTAAGCCACTGCAACATTTTTTAAATGTTGTTGTTGATGGTGATGACTAATTATGCCTGAGCGCTTTGCAATGGGGGTGGCCTTTAAACCACCCACTCGTTGTGCAATTGAGATGATGTGACACCTGATGCGAATTTTACGCTTCTGCCATGCAGTTTTACATGTGGTAACGCGAGTCGTCGCACTAGAGACACCTGCATAGGTTTTTCTTTTCTTTCTTTCGAAACAGTCCACGCACTGGCGTTGTTCTGCGATAGCACAGCTGCTTGCCATGCACAAGGCCCGGGTTTGATTCGGCTGGGAGCCTAATTATTATTCGTATTTGTGTTCGCATTTTTCGCAATTGTGCACTCACAACCAACACGCCGACAGCGGAATTTAACGAGCTCTTTGACGCTATCGCTTAACACCTGGGCGCATGGTATCGTCCAGAGGCGTAGCTAGAAATTTTTTTCGGGGGGGGGGGGGGGAGGGTTTCAACATACTTTCTGTATGTGCGCGTGCGTTGTATGTGTGCGTGTATATACGCAAGCAAAACTGAAAATTTCGGGGGGGGGGGCGTACCCCTTGGCACGCCCCTGGTATCGTCATCCATCACACAGGGTGTGCATGGTACCCTCTCCCCACCTCGCGCGGGTGGTGCAAACAGTGTACCATCTGTTCTGTGGTGCCCTGCACTTCAAGACGCACGGAAGCGGCTCGTCTCAGAGTACCGCCTCGTCGGCCTGCCCTGTGCGACCCTGCAGGACTTCCTGTCACACCCCGGCTACGAGGATCGCCACCGTGCTGCCCTTAAGGCCCTAGTCTCCTTCCTTGAGGACGCGAACCTGATCGTGCTGTTTTCTAGCCGCTCGACACGGTGAACTAGCGCTTCTCCTCCTGCCTCTTCGCGTGTTACAACCTATCTCTTATTTTTTTCTCTTTCCTTCTTTTTCCTTCTTTCCTTTTTCCCTTCCTTACCCTACCCTATTCTGTTCCCCCTCACTCTCTCTTTCATTCCCCCCCCCGAGTGTTTCGGTTAAGGTGTCCTCACTGAGAGACAGTTATCGTGCACTCCTCTCCCTCTTTCGTGCTGTCTTCCTCGTTCTTTCAATTTAAATCGAATAAAGAATCACTCACTTTTGTGCGGTCCTTTTGTGCAGGCATAACATGCAACATTCCTATCTCTACGTAAATATAGTCACGAAAGAAACATGACCGAGCATTTAACACTGAATAGTACCAAAAGATTCATGTAGACTGTGCTGCTATTTGAACCCAGAGCTGTATAGATCTAGATAATCCGAGATGGTAGATTTCTATCCAAGTGAGATGTGCGCTCTTTGAGTTTGTGTGTTACTTAATGGCGCGTTCGGTGTGGTGTCTATTCTGACAGGAAAGGCAGTACTCACCGATATGTACCTGCAATCCTATATCGAGTTTCGAATATCTATAGCATGTAGCTTTAAGAACTGCAGATGAGGGCTATAGGCACACCTCCATTTTAACTGCGCAATAAAGAATGGGAAAAGTGAAAAAAAGCTACAGGACAAGCGCTGAGCCATCAATTTCAGGGTGGAGTCTGCATGTCATGCTGAAAGCGAACTTCTTTCGTGGTGAGTTTATGTCACTAAGTAACAAACTGATGTGGGTTATAGCCTCTTTTTGTGATTTCTAGTGACCTGCGCTCGGCTTAGAGATGTTTTGGTTTTGCAGGATTTTAGCAAAGTTTCAGCTTGAATGTTCATACACCATGGCCTGTAAAACCCGTGCAATACTCTGTAATTAATACTATTTAATGCGTAGTGAGCTGCGTTGGAGAGGCTGCGGAAATATACCACTTTTCTTCATGGATCGCGCCATCTGTAAACCATCGATCCCAGATGTACGAGAGAATGTTAAATAAATAAAAGTGAGCCGAAACGGGGGCTTTGTTTGTCGCTCGTAAGAGCAGAGGTCTTCTATGGCAGCAGGTGCGTATATATTTAGTCAGCTGTCGGAATGCAAAAGCATACGTTTCCGGCTCAACCTTCACATTCGTTGTTGTTTTCTTTTTCAGCTGCTGGTTTTCCTTCGGCGCCCTAGAGCGCAAAAATGTAGGGGCGAACTTTTTTTCTTTCTTTCAGTCGCTTAGAAAAAAGAAAAGGATCATAACAAAGCCTGCGTTCGCGCATTAGTTATGGCTACTGCCACCACCTCGGTATATCTCTCTAAACAAGCACCCACGAGAGCAGGCACCACGTTGAATTCAAACAGGAAGCAAGCTTCATCTGTCTAACAGGATATTTTTGCAGTTTACCTCATTCATTACTGTCTTCATTTTAGTCTAACGTAAAGCTCGCTTTCCATTTTTTTTTCACTTTTCCTTTCTTTTTTTCCCGACTGATGCCCGTGGTTAGCTACGCGATGGAATCTCTCAGCTTCGAGTAGTTTTGGCAGAGCGGGTGCTCAACTTCATGTCAGTGATGCTTTCGTCGGGGTCCATCCGGATTACCTTAATCAGGCTAATCCGGATATTCTTAATCTGACCATACTCAGTCATAAATGGGGCTAGGAAATCTCAACTTACTCAAAATTGACTTGTTCAGCACTAGCTTAATCCGATTTACTCCGGATTAATTTAATCCAGTCGGGGGTACTGTGCCTCATGGCTAGGCCATCTCATCTAGGTCTGGATTAGCGTAATACGACATAATCCACAATAATCAGGCCTGATCCGGCTCAGTTCGTTTCGATCAGTATTGATTGATATCGACTAGTGTTGATTTGGCTTGTCCGAGCTCAATTAGGCCGAGATAACCGGCTTAACTAGGCTTAACTGGGCTAACTTAGCTTATCCGGCAGCTTAATTGGTGTGGAAACTGAAATAAACCCGCGCGGGTGGAGGGAACACAACTAGACGTTGACAGGACGGGCGCAGACTAACAACTGAATTTATTGAAAACTCAAAGTTTCACTTCTGAAAACACACATGCGCACAAGAACTCGCGACAGTATCACACACTATATTCAAAGCTATTTACCTACCCTAAAGAATTCAGACTCTTTTTTTGTGTAGATAAAAAGACGATTCCTCTCGCGCACTTATCTGGACCATACCTCAAGATCACAGACGCTTCCAATATTTCACGTGCCCTTTTTCCTCTGGCACGCCCCCAACACTTTTGTTTCCTCAAAGCAGGCCCGTAGACAGGGGGGAGGGGGGCACCCCCCCCCCGAAATTTTGATGACACATGGTGTTTTATCTAAAATAAGTCATGAAAATAGGCGCTTTTCTGAAATAGTCAAGGTTTTCAGAAAGTGCCCCTCCCCCACCCGAAAAAAAAGTTTCTGGCTACGGGCCTGCCTGAAAGAGTGGCTTGCACTTAGCGCACGACCTACAGTGTACCGCCAAGTGTTGTCCACTACCTGAACTTGCAGCATGCGAATATTCCAACAGGCGCTTATTCAGCATCTTCCCGTTTGGCCCACATTGACCCTGCCACAGCTCAACGGGACCTCATAAACAACCGCCGATTTGCATCCTACAAACTTGCGTTTGTGGTTTGTGCCGCAGTTGCCATTTTTCCTAACCCTCGTAAGGGCGCACACGCGGGACAACTTGCATGGCGCTGAGCAAAAAAAAAAAAAAACATCCACGCCAAATTTCTTCGCCACTTTCTTAATACCATGCGAAAGATTGTGGATGTAGGGCAAAACCACAACTGCACGACACCTACAAATGGTCTTCAATAGTAACTCGGCTATGGCCTTTAGCAGAGCAGTGGCAAAAGGCGGGCTAGTTGGTACATAATTTCAAACTTGAAAAACAGCGCGAAGACAGGACGAAGGAAAGTGACACAAGGACAGGCGCTGACGGCCAAGTGAAATTTTTATTGACGAAACCAAGATTAAGTAGATAGACGAAAAAGTGAAAAATACGACGAATAACCTGACGTCACCATTCTAAAAAGCTATCGTCAAAGGCGCGCGTGGGAGCTATTTGAGGCCTTTGACATCCACCGAAGGGGTGATCGATGTATAAGCCTTCCGTCACTCGAATTGTTAGAAAAAGAAATCAGCTATTTGACGTCACGCGTGTGACAAAAAATCTTGTAACCTTATCGTATTTTTCACTCTTTCGTCTATCTACTTATTCTTGGTTTCGTCAATAAAAATTTCAGTTGGCAGTCAGCGCCCGTCCTTGGGTCACTCTCCTTCGTCCTGTCTTTGCGCTGTTTTTCAAGTTTTAGTAGAGCCTCAGGAAAACCTGCTCCTCAGAGTCTAGCCACCTAGGAGGTGAAACTACCTCGGACTGTGTGGTGGCAGTACTTGGCGAAGGACGACCTTAGACAAGACTTGGCGATGCCCCTGTTAACGAGCTTTGAGTGGCAAGAATCATACGGTAAGGGAGCCTTCTTAATTGCTATCGACTAATATCAATCAGTATTTATTGATATCGACTTGTATTGCTTGACTTGATTAAACTTAATTAGCCAGAGCTATGAGTGACTTGTCTTAACTAAGTTTATCTAAGCTTAAATTGGCATAAGTAGGCATAGGCAAGCTGGGCCGAGTTTCTGTTCACTCCGCACGGCCTAACGAAAGCTTAACAGCTACTCTGCAATAGCTGCTTCACACAATGATTATGCTATGCATCTATAGCGAGACAAGCATGAATTTGTTGAACAGCATGTTCGCGGCCAGCGATCAAAAATGCACGGTCATCTGCTACAAGTCTACAAGTAATCTCGCATATGTTGGTACTCTCTGTCGGATGCCAGCGGTCGCGTTTCACTTGCGCCTCCCATTTTCTTCGTCGCTCGCTGTCACGTGGGATGCTAAACATCCGTCGGCCTTTCGCATGCTTACCAGCACACAGTGGAACACAGCAGCTCGTCATAGCGGTCAGATAACTCATATAATAACTTAAAAACGAACGCGTTTGCAGCACCGGCCCCCGCGCACTCCGCCTGACACTTTTGGAACCAATATGGCTCCCCGCGAAGAAATGGCGGCGCGGAGTGGGTCAAAAGGTGCCTCCACCCTGGAAGCGGCAGTGCTGGCATCGAGGCTCCCTAAGCTGATCAAAAGAAAACCGACTGCTCTGTCACTGAACTTATTCAATTAATTTTTCATTATTATCCTGACAGTGAATAAGCCCTTATCTTAAGTAAACTTATGATCTGATATCATATGTATTCAATATATATATAGCTCTTAACTTGATCCAAAGCCATCGATTTCGTAGCAGTTTCATTTTTACAAGGCCTTTCTGAATATTCTGAAAACAGGAAGTGCTCGACCGGAACTGTTTGTCACTCGTGATCGCGTTACTAGATATATCTGTCCTGCTAGAACAACAGCGTCACTCATTGCGCTGTGTCGCAGTCAATGTTTGTCTTACAATCAAATATCATTCAGACGGAACTGATAGCGTGTTTATAGCAGCACGCTCTGATTACCGCAGAGTTCAGCGGGCAAAAGCAAGAGTGAACCTTTATCGGTGCATTGGGTCGCTAACAGCATTCAGACGTCTGTCAAGAATTTCCGTGTCGGCACTCGTCCGACAAGCCTAAAGTGTGGACAGGCGCACCTGCGCTTTGCTGGTTTTAAAGGTTTTAACGAGTTTCCTCGCGAAGAAGCTTCACGCCGTTTAGCTGCACTGACAAACGTTAGCCATAATAACGACGTGCACATCTACGAAAAGAAAAAAGCAGTATGTGTTACTCTTTTCAGGGAGTGCTTACTTGCCACGTATTTGACTCTCTTTAAAGAGTCACGCTACCTCTCCTTTGGGTCCCACGACCCTCCCGCGGGAGTATAATATCTCCAAAGAGAGAATTCACGTGTCTCTTTAAAGAGAGTCAGACACAAGATACGGGGCAAGTCAGTACTCACAAAAAAAAGAGAAAAGAAGGAGTCAAAGTACTCTTTTTTTTTCTTAGAGTGTAGGAGTACGCATTTGAAAACGTTACTCCAAGCCATAACGATGGCAGCATAGATGAATTCTAGTGCTCACGGCAATAATAGCATTGTAAGACAAATAATCTGTCAGTGCGCGCTATCATTTCAAGCCGGATATAAGGATCACTAGCATACGTTGACTTAACGACGAGAAGAACTAAGCGTGCAAGAACGTAAAAGGAAAATAAGAAAGGGCACATTCGGAGCGTCAGGGGGGCAATTTGTATCGGTATATCATTAAACCAGAAAGAAATGAACCACGAAATGACGAGAATATATATTTCACGTAAAAAACGCTGAGCTGGTCCGGAAGCAATCAGTCTCCTTTCGAAGGTAAATAAGATTAAGGTCTCAAGGCGGAAGCAGTACTTAATCCCTTGATCGGACGTGGGCGGCCAAAAGCCTGGAGCGTAATTACTTCAGGTAAGGAGCAGGGACAAGAACACAAACGTATTAAGAGATGGCAGGGAAATCCTGCTGACCTCTGCTTTGTCATAATAATTAATGAGGAACAAGTGGAAGACGTCTATGTTCTTCTAATTCTGCTGCACTTTGCTATAATTTATTTTACCTTAAGTACACGGCACGATCCTAAGCAACTCCTTAATTGAGTTCGGAAGCACAAGAATGGTTTCCAGGTAAGGCTTCTATTTCAAAAATAATTTGACTTTATATGCACTGCTTCTGCGGAATATCCCTCTTTTACTTTCTATGAGTCAGTGTTAAGCGTCATTTAATATTTATGATATGAATTTGTAACGATAAAACGAGTATTTTAAATAAGGCCCGATTTAGGTGTTTAGATAGATAGATAGATAGATAGATAGATAGATAGATAGATAGATAGATAGATAGATAGATAGGATGGATGGATGAGATGAGGATGGATGGATGGATGGATGGATGGATGGATGGATGGATGGATGGATGATGGATGGATGATGGAGGGATGGATGGATGGATGGGATGGATGGATGGGATGGATGGATGGATGGCTGGATGGATGGATGGTAGGATGGATGGATGGATGGATGGATGGATGGATGGATGGATGGATGGAGGATGGCTGGATGGATGGATGGATGGATGATGGATGGATGGATGGATGGATGATGATGGATGGATGATGGATGGATGGATGGATGGATGGATGGGGATGGATGGATGGATGGATGGATGGATGGATGGATGGCTGGATGGATGGATGGATGGACGGACGGACGGACGGACGGACGGACGGACGGACGGCACGGACGGACGGGACGGACGGACTGAACACGGGTTGAGCCTTTTAGGGAGTTTCGGGCTCAACGCAAACGTGCATCCAAAAGGTACTACGCAAAACCCCCTCAAAATGGGTTCAAAAGGAGGTCTTATTTACATCCTTTAAGGGAGTGATTAGACGGAACTAAGGAGGTAAATTTGTGTTTTATTGAACTCATTTTGAGGGCTTGAACGGAGCGCATGGGAAGCTTTTCTGGTTCTTTTTAGAGCTTTTTAAGCCTCCTTTTGGAGGTATAGTTGCGTGTTTTTATGTAAGCCATTTTGGGGGCTTGAACAGAGCGCATTGAGAGTTTTTCTGCTTCTTTTGAGAGCTGTTAAAGCCTCCTTTTATACGAGGCCCTAGAGCGGTCGCGAAATGAAAAAAAGTGTATTTTAGGCAGTACATTACGTTTACCGGCCAATTTCCGCTACTATTCATCACTAGGACATATAGAAAATGGACATCAAAGTATTACGCACAGACATGACATTTGCATACAACTACGCACGACACAGGAATCGAACCCACGACCACACGCACTCAAAGCAAGCACTATAACCATTACACCACAGCGCCACCACTTGCAAGCTGGCTTTTTTCGTGGGCTTATATATGTACCAATGCATGTACAAAGCGGCTGGTAACCCGTCGGCACAACTTCGAACTTCTGTTCTTGTGCCATCGGCGTGTGTTTGCTCTTGCGGAAGGTCAATAAATAATTTGTGGGGCGTCATGCAGGCCGAGCCGATCGACGTAAACACCCTCGGCTCCGAATTCTCCGGTTCCACCGTGTCGTGCCGCTATAAAAATTATAAACGTGTGCACTCTTCGCTCGCGCTAAATTCGTGAATACCAGCGTGACAAAGGTATCTTCAGATGAGCGAACGTATGTGCATTCCATGGGCGTATGCTGTGGAGCAATTTTCGTTATTTCTGCAGCCGCGAAACTGCGCGCGGCCAGATGCGGCAGCGTGTTATGAGCGGTTCGAAGACCGCCTGCGTTCTCATATGAAAGTTACACACGCAGATGCCCGACTTAGAAAAACATTGTAACACGCCTACATTAAGTGCATTTAATGCGCGCGTACTGCCGCGAGCTGCACGCAGGGGCAGCAGCGCGCTCTGAGCAGCTGAACAAAATCTGTTTCCGCAATTAGCGCTTACTCGCAATGCACCCTTTAGCGCGGACCGCCTGCGTTCCCATATGAAAATTACACACGCAGAAAATTCCAGAGTTATAAGGACATTGTAACGCGCCTACATAAAGTGCGTTGAATGCACGCGTACAGCCGCGAGCAGCGCCTTCTGAGCAGCTGAACGCTTGTCTATTTCCGCAATTAGCGCTTATTCGCAATGCACGCTTTAGCACGGCATTCAGTGATTCTCTATAACGCATATTCAGTATTTATTTGCTTTCATACTCGGATACTACCTACATTTCTTACTAATTTACCAGTGACAGTTTACCAGTGACAGTTTACCAGTGACAGGTCTCCCACAAAACAAAAAGTTAATGTACTTGCACTTCTCTCTTGTGAACGTCCATTTGTACAGGGCCCTACCCTCAGACAGATGATGCAGTACCATTAAAAAAAAGCATTACCCTCTTCCTCAATGGAACAGCTGTTCTTGAGAAAATATGGTTCTGTTGAATTACTTCACCACAGCAGCAGAGAGGTTGGCTTGTTTGCAATTCAGAATTTCACAAGCGTAACACAGAAACACGAGGACTGTAGTAAATATGCAGAAAACTGGAAAAACTATCATATGTGCACTCCCTCGTCCACCTGCACACTACGTTGAACTTTATTTATACAACAGCAAGCTTCAATTATGCTACTATTGATAAAAGATCACCCAATCTACGTTAGAACACAGTGATGACTTTCTGTCTTTCTGTTGGCTATCTTCTACAATGTGTCACAATCTGTGAATCATCTGTTCAATGTGTTTGGTAATAAAACACAAGCAACTACATTGAGCAGGCAGTGTTTCAGCAATTTGTTTTGCAAGCACAAATTCATTTCTTCAATTTGCATGCACGGCAAGTAGTCATACTTCAATTGATACAAGAACCAGTGGTTGCAACATTTTATTGGAATCAAAACCGCAGCAGTTCTCGTGTCAATGTAAGGATATAGGTATATATTTCCATCGTCGTGCACAGAACCTACTCCCAAAACTGAAACACGTGGAACAACATATACAGTACAGCCTAAGCGCTATACATAATCACAGCAGTAAAGCAATACGAAAGTAGGGTGTAAAAATCTCATCATGATGCGCACCAACGTGTGCACTCACCCGTGCCAGTATGTAAGTATAATCCAAAAAAATAAGCTACCCAAGGAACTTGGTGTCAGCCTACACACGAAGGCAACTAATTAGTACAATAAGGCTAGCATCACTTTTGGGAAATATGAAACCGTGTAGACAGGCAGTTGTACAGTTTTTATTGCATTAGTTTGCCCCTATGGCATCAAAACATGTCGCACATGATTTTGGAGTTGACTTTCCTACAAAAAGCCCAAATAGACCTGTGGTGTGACTGTAGGTCCACTTACCAAGGTGCATAAAAGCATTCAGCAATGCCCACAAAATTACAAGGTTGCCTTCATATGTTGCTGTACATATTTACTCACAGATACCTGGAAGCCATCGTAAATTTCTGGAAGTGTGCTTGGGAACTTGTCGGCATAATCACATGACTGCAATGTACAATACTTCTAATATGCATAACAGTACAGCCATGCTTCAATGTTTTTATGCCAGCTAGTGCCATCTGTAACTCAAAAGTTCATCCTTAATTCCTCACTTGATGGCTTACGCATAATTACCACATTGAAAATAATCCAAGCACCATGGCTGCAACGTCAACTTGCAATTAGGCAATCACAGGCACTAAATAAAAAATTCCTGTAAATAGTGACTGGTCGCTTTGCACATTGGATCCTAGGACTTGATATGCCATGAGGATGAATAAAAATTGACCACACATATATAGAGACTGTGAAACAGTCAGGAGTTCAGTTCATAGGTAAGGAAAACGTGAAAACGAAATCAGAACACATAGCAACAAAGGGGACGGAACGACACACTACTAACAACTGAAGTTGAACATGTGCGGCTTTTTTAGTCATGTGTGTTTATATCTTTCTGTGTTTTTGATTACACTTCAGTTACTAGTAGCGCATGTCCTGTCTGCCCCCTTCATTCCTCTGTGGATGTGTGATTGTTTAGTCTTGTAATTTTTTCGTACTGTGTGTTTACATCTTTCTGTGGTTTCGATTAAACTTCAGTTGCTAGTAGCGCGTCATCCTGTCCCCTTCATTTCTCTGTGCTGTGATTTTTTTGCACCCTCTTTAACTATGAATATACACCAACTCGCCCAACTGCCCCTGTTAAGACTTATGTTTGCTGAATAACACTGGGTCCACTCAGCGTCTTTTTAAACAATGCGAAATTTTCAAATGCACACGATATCAGAAAGGTTGCACGCAGTATTGCGCATAACACTCTGCATCAATACCAGTGTTGGCCTAAATGTGGTAAGATGTACGAGCTGTTCGACATAGTGTAAAGTGAGGCACATCAGGGTGTTCCCACAATCATGGGTGTCGGCAGGGGTTTGCACAAAGGGCACCTGCCGCCATCAAGACACACCAGAACTTGACCCCACCCAAGCTACACCAATGCTCTGCTCACCAGGGCCCACCGTTACGCCGCCTTGCACCCCCAAGACAAAATCCTGCCGACACTCATGCCCACAATACACTTGACTTGAACACAGACTGGTGGGCAAGCAACACTTGCTGCTTTGCCAGAAGTGTATTCCTGAAAATTACACAAAAAAGAAGTCCACTAAGATTTCTGTATACATAAAAATGAATGTCTTACCGAAGATTCGCACTTGACTATCCTTATTGCAGACATTTTGTCAAAACACGAAATAAATACAAAATTGAGATGCTGCTAAGTATTTCCTTGTGAGCGTTTCACTTCGTGTGCACAGGGCGAAAAACAAACGGATGTAAAAAAAATGCGAAACACCACCAGAAGTGTACTCTTGCCATGTTTACCATTATGTGGGTAGTTTTTGATGTCAGTAAAGTTATCATTATAAGTACACTTTAAAAGGGTTGTGAATGTTAGCAAGGTCTTGATTAACCGCACCTACTCTGTTTAGGAGTGAAGATTGGGCAACTTGGCACTGAACCATGGCAAAAATAAACAGCGCACTTCTAGTGAGGATAAACTAAGGCCTGGGCACAATAACAGCGCTTTCACCTTGTCAAATTGTGTCAACAGTCATGATACTATGTATTGACCTTGAAAACTATGGCAACATAATGCAAAACAGCAAATTAACGAGAGGGAATAACAAGATGATTCAACAATCTGGTTCAACAGACTCAACAGCTGACTTATATCAATGCGATTAAATTAGCCTTGCACATCTCCTAATGGCTAAGAATATGCACATGTAACCTCGGCAATTCCACTGTTGCTACGTGACCAATGAAGTTGCATTCCTTCCATGCCGTTGAATGGCCATTCCCTTCTTTTCTGTTTTCACTGTTTTCTGATTTTCATTGTTTTCACTAGCGTAAATGTTCACCCTTTTTGATTTTGTCACTTTGCAGATGGCGTAGGTGTTTTGCCTTTGAATGTGCACGTTTCTTCTGCTTTGTCTTTCCTGTTTCTTTTTGTATGCGTATATGTTTTGCCTTTGAACGTGCACACGTTTCTGCTGCTCTGTCTCTCTTTTTGCTCTACTGGGCCTTGTGCACTTCTCAAGCTACCATTGTCGCTTTTCACTTGAGCCCATTTTCTGTATTTTGCTGGAATAACATTTATCGATTCATTCAATACCATAAAACGCATGTGCTTCACAATACACACTGCACTTAGCAGATGTCTGTCACATGATATGGCCGTCATTGTATAGCTTTAACATGATTTATTCGTTCTAGCTAAATGAATCCAAGCTAATGATGTTAATGTACCTTGATATGCTATTTCACTGTTCCTTGATGCATATGTATGAATGTACAGTGCTTATGTACCTTAATATGCTATTTCAGGAGACGGGCAGAGTGCGCAATGCAATATTCTTGCCGAAAAGTCTTTTCACTTCCTGACAATCTGTGCTTCGGTGGGTTCTCACAGTTGCATGGCGGGAGAAAGATGTCCAGGGTAGTTGACTGCATCCAAGGTAGATGCTGCAAAATGAGAGCGCACGGTCTTGTCACATGTCAGTGTGCGCAAATTGACACGATGACGAATGATTAAAACAAACAAATGAAGTTGGAGAAAAGAATAAATCGCAAACAAAGTTGTCCTTTATGCACATTCCATCATGTGACAATGTGATAACCGTGGCCTTTTGCTCTAATATATATTCCCTGAAAGCATCATGCCTCATTCATGCTTTATCGCAGGCAAGAAAATTATATCGTGCGAACAACTTTATCAGGGCGCACTCCTGGGTCGATTGACTGGTCGTATGAAGCATGAGTGATATTCACAGAAGTTCCAAAACATGCATCACACATCATTGCTATCTGAGTTTAACGACTTAAATGCGAAGCATTTATTAAACACTTCTACCACTTTGAACGGATCTATCTACCTATCTGTCTAGCCGCCTACGACTCATAGCTCGTGTGGGTTGTTCGTTAATGGGATGTATGCCAAAATTCGTGTGGCATGACACGACTGCATGAAGAACATGAATGACGGGTCTTAACTTGAAAATCATGATATGCATTCATTAACGACATGATTTACACGTCACTCTCTTGGTTCTCTTGCGACTGTTTCGTTAACTGATATTTACCAAAATACGTATGGCGTCACAAGAGTGTATGACGCACATAAATGACAGTTTCTAACGTGCAAATCATGACACGCTTGTCATGTATGGCGTTATTTTGACAACATGGTCTCGGGGGCGCTAGGGGCCGTTTCGCCTGCTTCATATAGACCCATAATTGGTATTGTGCAGTGTGACTGTACATCCAACATAAATGACAGCTGGCAACATGAAATAATGACATGCATGTCATGTACACACGCCACGCTCATGGTGCGCTCGCGGCCGGTTCGCTAGCTTGACATTCACTTAATTGATAAAGCGTGACGTGATTGTGCGGCGAACATAAATGACATATAGTACATGAAAATAACGACATGTATGTCATTTACGGCATGGAGCCTGGTGCACTCGCGTCCGGTTCTCTAACTTGATATTATCATACCAAGATTGGTATAGCGTGACGTGACTGTATGACGTACATAAATGACAGCTGGTAACATGGAAACAATGAATGACATGCGTGTAATGTACGGCATGGCTTACATGCCATGCTGATGGTGCGCTGGCGGGCATTTCGCAAGCTTTACATGCCGATTTTCTTTTGTTTCTTTTTTTTTGCTTTTCATTGCAATTTTCAAGCGACGCAATGTGCAGAAGGTCATCTACAGGTGCATAAGCGACGATAAGGGCTGGCAAAGAGAGAGAACATCAGTATTACCATTTTTGTTCCTGACTGTGCCGAGCACGCAGGGTGCCCGGGTGCCCATCATCTGCTTGGTAATGCACAGCGGCACGCTCGCTTGAGTCGACAGGCCGTCGCGATTATCACACTCGCAGGGCAGCATGTCGCACTGTCGTCAAACCACGCATATCACATCGAGCGGCGAGAACACAGCGAGGCTGCGGGCACAAAACGCGCACACACGACCGACACAGCTGATCAGTTGAGAAGTGGCGTTCACAAGGCCCAGCCGGCCTAGCTACGACGATCGCGCCGCCGCGGGAACGACTCCCTCCTCACGTTTCTTTTTTTTCTGTTTTTTTTTTCTTCGCGCGCGCATGCGGCGAGAAGCTTTGTCCCATTTCACTTCGGTAGCGCCTCGTCTGGCTTGCTTTTGACCTGGCGGGGGCGGCCGCACTAGGCTGCAGCCGCCAAGGCCAAAGGGCTTCCTCGCTTCCTCTCCAGCCGTTCGGAGGGTCGCGTATATCTCTTTCTGTGGGCTATCTGTGCAAGGGGATTTTTAGTGCGCTGAAGCATGCCGCCTCTATCTTTTACTTCTTTCCCCCGCACAGCTGCATACATGCCCGCCAGCACTGAAGGCATTATGGAAAGCTTCGGAAAAAAAAGAGAAAACATGCCAGAGGAAATGAGATGGGAGTTTATCGTTCCTCTAACTCCATTCGACGAATGGCGTCAGATAGTGAATTTACCTCCTTTCTTCCACATAATTTCTTAACGAAGTAAAATTGAGGACGCAGAACTTTATTACACCCACCTCATTACGCCCTAAGGTAGTACTGTCCAGATGAAGGTAGTATTAAGGAGGATTGTAGCCCTTAAAACGCCTAATTCGGCTAGTTTGCGTTTGCAGTGTAGATAGATAGATAGATAGATAGATAGATAGATAGATAGATAGATAGATAGATAGATAGATAGATAGATAGATAGATAGATAGATAGATAGATAGATAGATAGATAAATAGATAGATAGATAGATAGATAGATAGGCTTTTTAAAGAAAAATAAGTAGGTTTGCCTGGCAGAAGTATGCCTACCATCGTACTCCACGTGCATGCTGTGATAAGTGAAACGATACTGTTTGCACAGGACTCACATACGCCAATTAAATTCTTATTTCCCTTATTATTTTTTGTTGGCTCATTATTGTATTTTAGCAGCGGAGCTGTGAACGCTTTTCGTTGCGCCGGGTGTTGCGAACAGAAGTGAACCGGCACGCGCTCTCTTCATCCTCTTCTTTGTTTTCTGCTTCGTTCCCACAACAGGTGCGCCGATTTGTCCGGTCGTGGAATGCAATAACTATGATGGGCGAGTATGTTACGTGACTAAAAATCTAGTAACATCACGTAACTAGTCACGTGACTCAATATCCCGCAACATCACGTAGCTTGTAGCACATTACATGGTCCCGCCAAAACCATGTAACAGCTAGTAACGTGACCATGATCACGTAACATCAACTGGTCACGTGATATGTCCCCGCCATAAACCACGTAACTAGTCACTTGATTCAAAATCACGTAACATCATGTAACATCTAGTCACGCGACATATTTCCGCCAAAGCCACGTAACATCTAGTGACGTGACATGTTCCCGCCAAACCCACGTAACAGATAGTCACGTGACTAAAATCACGTAACATCACGTAACAACTAGCCCCGTGACTGAAAATCACGTAACTACGGGTCAAGGGAAATGTTCCCGCTAAGAACCGCGTAAGAGCTAGTCACGTGACTAAAATCACACCACACGTAAAAGCTGGTCACGTGACATGTTCCCGCCAGAACCACGTGACACGTGCGTAATGTGGGGAACCGACAAAACTGGAGGATAGCCAAGCCAAGCCATACTTAGTACTACTAGGAAAAACTTAGCATGTCTAGCAAAAGCTTGGCATCATTAGCAAAAACTTAAAGGGACACTAAAGGGAAACAATGAATCGGCCTAGATCGATAAATTGTGCTCTGAGAACTCTAATCTCGTTAATTTCGCCATCATAGGTTTGTTAATAGAGGAGAAAATCAAGTTCAAAGCTTCATTTTTAAATTTCGCGCCAAATCTCCCGCATGACGTCACGGATTTCAATGTGCATTTTTTCGTATTTTGGCGCCATTGGCTCAACAAAATTACCCCAAACATGGTATGTTAAGTTTATGGGCCCCTCCGAGGACAATGTACTTCGTTTTTACCGATTAGGAATTACGTAGTCCCTAGTAGGTGCCGTCAAAATATGTGACGTCACGGCGAATGGTGCGGAAACTTCAAGGTAGCGTCGCCACCCACATTTTGTTTTGGCGCGTTTTCTCGCTTACTATGCGTCTTCTTGCAGCAAGCGTGGTGTTTTCGGTATCCTGAAAGAGTGCTGTACTAATATGAGAAAAATCGTTTTGCTCTTTAGTGTCCCTTTAAAAGAAGTTAGGTCGAACACTACCTCCGTTGTTGGCTCCAGCCTTGCGCCACAGTGCAAGCTGCGCACGTTTTTTTTTTTTTTTTTTTTGTGTGTGTGTGTGTCTGATATTTTTGTTTTGTTATAGTTTAACTATTTATTTATTTTGTTTATCTATTTATTATTGTGTTTGATTATTTTGTTATTTATTTCTTGTTTGAGTCAGGGGACACTGCTAGCAAGGACAGACAACTCAGGCATGATTATAATTTCCCGCGCTCTTCACTCATAGTGATATTTGTAGTGCGTAGGCATTAAAAATACGGGGCAGCATCTGACCGCACTACACACACTGGGAAGAGAGCGGGACCATTACTGCGTGATTTTTAAGCTCGGAAGCCGTTCTGTTCTTGTGGTGTAGTGGTTATCACATCCGCCTAACACGCGGAAGGTCCCAGGTTCGATCCCTGGCAAGAACAGTTTTTATTTTTTCAGCTTACTTTTTTTTTGCAGGTTTGCGGAAGTAACGTCTGCTGGATGTTATGTCCCTCGATCCAATGCCGTGCCATTAGGTGACGTCACCATTAAAATCAAACGGCGTCTTCAGTTCTTTCCATCTAGTTCCAATCGCGTGTTTAGAGAGGCGCGCTGGAACGTAACGAACATCCCGGTACACATTCATTTATTCGTTCGTTCGTTCGTTCATCCATCCGACGAGATAGATAGATAGATAGATAGATAGATAGATAGATAGATAGATAGATAGATAGATAGATAGATAGATAGATAGATAGATAGATAGATAGATAGATAGATAGATAGATAGATAGATAGATAGATAGATAGATAGATAGATAGATAGATAGATAGATAGATAGATAGAAACGCTCAAAGTGCCTTTGGTTCGCTAAGAAATGATTCTCACTTAATAATAAAAAGCAAGAAGACTTTCACTTATGAGCCAACTCGTTATTTTACTTCTAGGTCTCAATTATAATGACAGCCCATGCGAAAATACCTGCACCCCGACCGAGGACATTTTTATGAAAGCATTGCTCTACCGATTGCAGTGGTGTATTTCCGCCCGCTGATTAACACGAAGAGAAAAAAATGCCAGCGTTCGTAATTTACGATAACCCGGAAGTCACTCGCCAAGTTTCTGAATTCCTAAATGATCATCCAGCATTTATGACTTTTTTTCTATGAAGGCTTGCCATTTCGCTCTATCAAATAGAGCACCATCACATATTTAGCTTGATTTACCTTTTTAAGAGCACTTTGCTAGGTTTACATGTGAAGTAAACATTTAATATTGTTAATATTGCCACACGGGCTCCTTTCCTTACATGTTTTATCTTAGCGGTCCACTACACGTGTATTACTGCCTTGCGCAAAACCGCGCGCGAATGTCTCGCACCATTCTAGATTATTTTAGAATGTTCTGTTAGGCTTGAGCGCGCAAAAGCGAACAGTTGAGTTTATTCTTGAACTAATGCGGCCACCAGCGAAAAGTCTCGAATGTTCGATGCGGCATGTATAAACGCCGACGCGCCTTACCGCAAATCAGATTATCGACGGCCGACGCTCTGTTCGCCGCTATCAGTGTACAACGCGTATTGCTTGTCGTTTGACTTTTCGTTTCCCGGGCACAGGTTCGCTCAAATAACGAGTTACGTCTCAAATGGCACCGACTGCCGTCTTCGCCGTCACGACAACGTGACAATATCTATTTCAATGGGCATGCTTTTATACGGGCAAGCAAGTTTGCTTGTACGTATCAATCTTAATGTTTGGTTGGCATTGTTTATTTGATTCTGCTGCGTGTGACAAACGAGTCTACAAAAACACGTGCACGGATTCGTGTCGCATTATAGATGTGTGCTTTTCCCACTTACTGGTGCACCTCCTAAAATGAGAAAAGAAAAAAAAGAGATTTCGTTGAGATTTCGTGAGACATATCTTTTCTAGAGGTCCTCACATTGGAAACGTTGTAGAAACCAGAAAAAAAAAACTTCGAAGTTGAAGTATGCGAAGCTGTGTTTGTCATTTGAGATCAAAAAACTTTATTCTCTCGTAACACGGTGCTGCACTTCACAACCGTACACGTGAGACATCGTGAGGAATTAACACAATGATATGCCGAAAGCATATTTGGTAGAAAGATGTGGCCGTTAAAGACAGGGACATGTGTGCGTGTGCGTGTGTGTGTGTGTGTGTGTGTGTGTGTGTGTGTGAAGATAAGAAAACTGCGCAATCAGAGCTAACGGATCAACAAAGGTTGGCCCTCTCTTTAGTTCACTAAAGGACACCACTTAAGTGCTCTAAAGAAGGTTTGCCTTTTGTCGCGGTACCATTGATTTGATGACGACCGCTGTTGACATCGACGACACACAGCGCCGACTTTTGTCATCGTCACAGCACATCATCACGCCCATGCAGATTCGCCATTGCCAGAGCTGGAAGAAAAATAAGTTTTCTTCACGGGTCCTAGCTCTGCGATTTTAGGCCATTTCAGTGAGACAATATGCACTTGGGAGCCGAGCGCGCTTCCGACTGAGCTATCGCTCAGCAACAATTCTCAGCAGTTACTCGACGCTGATGTGCAGGCGGAGTCTGAGATTTTGGCGGCCGCACAATTCACAGCGGCTACATTATGCATACGTTATCAGTGCAGGTGTAAGAGAGATCGAGCTTTTTCTTGCTAAATCGCATATAGTAGATATAAGTCATAGTGACAGGGGAATCAAAGCAAACAATAATGCAAATCAGGTAGGTGGAAAGTTCCGCTGTCGCAGTACATGTGCTCAGAGCCGTAGAAATCGCTGGAGTGTGCGGTACTTTTGCACATCGTTCTGTAGTTTTACCTACATCAAGATCGTTATCGGCCGCCTAAAGCGCAGGCGCACCTGACGTGGCATCTGTGTCCTAATCCCAGCCAAGAATAAATTACCTTAACGTACACTGTGGAAGGGGTGATAAGCCGCGCACCGTTTGTATTATTCCTACCAAAATACCATGCTTCGTGATTGGCTTAGTCCCTTGAGTGTGAGTAAGTGTGCATCTGAGTAACAACTTTTTGCCGCACACACTCAGAACACACGTGCACTATATACTAATGCTGCCTGGGCAAAGAAAGACAATGGAGTTCCTGCGCTACAAGCCCCGCTTGAAAACTTTTCTGGCGTACAACTTCTTAATACGTCGATCCCATTGTTGCCTGTTCGAGTGCGAACGCGACCACTATCCAGTGAAGCCATCTTATGATGCGGTAAACCCACTTCTCCCATTTCTGACCTCGGTTCTTGCGCAGAATCACAACACCCATTGTGCACCCGATCGCCACACCAATAAGGTGCGGAAGAGTGCCTACACTCGGAATGCGATTCAGGAAGTACGCCTGAGCCGCGTCGGCAGCTGTGTAAATGAAGACCACGATGACGCGTCCGGCCACGCTGCCAAATTGGGAGCGGTTGACCAGGACATCGACCACGTGCGCCCAAAGTACAGCGTAGATGGCCGCTGAGGCACCCATAGTGAAGCCATAGCGGCATATGTAAGTGATCTGAGCGGCAGTGAAGGCTCCTGCCGCGTATATGAACGGTATCTTCCAGGGACTGTGCAGGAAGCTGATGGGCAGGCAGACCAGCATCTGGATCACCGCGCTGGCCGCCAGCGACAGGCCGTTGAAGCTGACGAGAACGAACGACACGTTGCGCCAGAACTCGCGTTTGCGCTCCATCACGAGGACGAGCTTGTCGTTGAAGCGCATGTACTCTTCGAGTTCCTTGGTACTGGTCGGACAGCAGCGGTACAGGTACTGGAAGTACGTGACGATCTGCGTTACCGTTATGAGGATGAAGAAGAGAACCTGCAGAAAAAAGCAGCGACAGCCTCAATGCTCTGGTTTAGTAAAGGAGTCTAAACAAAGCAAAGTTGGGAATGCAAAGGAATCTTCGCACCTTTAACTTTTGTGGAAATCTTACCTTCAGTCTCACTTCAAGAGTAAACACTCTGTGAGTCATAAATAGTACACATATCTGAAGCATGGTTGCGATATAAATGATTCTTGTCTAGATTGAATTAGGGAGGAAGCTGCAGCCGTATATTGGCAAAAAATAGACGTGCGCCGATATAATACACGCAATACCGAAGTAATTCTTCGGGAAGATAGTCAGTGGCACATATTTAATGATCGAAGTTGCCTACTAAGCCAGACAGTAACCAAGGAGGTTAAAAAAAATTTGTTTAGACCTCCTTGACAGTAACCAGAAGGACGTTGTCTATAAGCACACATATCTAGTGATTCGTGTAGTTTTCTCTGCAAAACCCCTGCCAGTACATACTTCATGGCCCATACAGATATTCCTCTCATTTTTAGGGGCGAAGCACTTTAGGGTGTCGGCGTGCATCACGCATCGTCGTCTGTTCCATTTGCTTGAGCGCAAGAGAGGGCGCCACTGCCTCAGCGCTCGCCATGTGGCGAGAGAGAGCGAACGGCGCGCGTTGAAAACTGCGATGAACGCTGAACTACCAGCTCGCAAGGAACGAGAACGCGCCCTCGAGAGATGACGCCGACGCAGACAGCGTCTGCTAGCGAGTTTCTTGATTGAAAAAAAATCGACTGCTCGTGCTGCAGAACCGTTCACCGCCCACCGCGTATATGTAGGTACTGGATCTTCACCTGCAACGTAGTGCCGGTGGCAGATTTCTCTTGTGAGTAGTTGAAGAATAAATATTCGCAGCGTGCACGTTAAATAAAAGCGGACTGCGGGTCTCTTTGTCTAATCTTTATTCTGTCTGTGATTGCCCATTAGCAGTGATATTGCTGTGGGGAACACCGGCGCACACTACATGCTTCGCCCCTCCACAGGTTTCACGTTAGTGGAGCTGAAACACCCTTCCCTACATGCTTCGCCCCTCCCCATTTTTTTTTAATTAGGGGTGGTGCTGGTGGAACGCTCTAGCGGACTCTCCAGCGCAGCGTTCGCGTCAGCCAGCGGCGGCTGAAGTTAACGACGCCAGGTTCACCATGTTACGTTTACTCGAAAACCGAGCATTCTATATTCCCACTCGTGCCGTGCCACGCCGCGTCACCTTGACAAATGCGCATTTGCTCAACTTAATGCCAAATTAAAACCCCTAAGCAGCTGCGCTTAGAATTCGCATTCGGCAGTAGTGTAATCGTCGGTGAATTTTTAGATGCGAAGCAGCTTTTGCGCTGGGCTTTGTCCGCAGTTTCATTGGCGACCGTCCGCTTTCTAAAACCTACTATAGCCATCTGTAACATATTGAGCGCACGCTCACGCCAAGGAGAAGTCTTCTTCGTCTTGCTCTTCGGCCGCCTTGATGATGATATGGGCAGAGCACTTTAGGGGCTTGGGCTGCCGTATGCTGTCCTAGCTTGGCGTAACGCAGACAAAACCACGTGTGCTGGCACGCGCTAGCGCGTTCGGGCCCGTGTAAGGGACTGGGGTAAGACGCTGTGGCCTCTCCCCCTTACACTCTCTCAGCAATCATGTGATGGCGTCGGCGAACGAGATTCTGCAGAAGCACGATGAACCAACGCGTTGTATCCTAGTCAGAACGCGCTGGCACGCGCTAGCGCGTTCAGGCCTGTGTAAGGGGCTGGTTAAGACGATGTGGCCTCTCCCGCTTACACTCTCTCAGCAATCACGTGATGGCGTCGGGGAACGAGATTATGCAGACGCACGATGAACCCGCGTGGCGTGCTCCAACAAGAGTTCGGCACGAGTAACAGGAACAGCAGCTACTGTGAATTCATGGTGTGCCCCACTTGCAAGGACGCGGTTAACGTCGGGCAGGGTGCCCGTGATCAACGGAACTTCAAGTCGACCCATGCGCTGCTACGCATCCCCACATGGTTACCTTTAGTGGGAGATGGTGAGAATTTTTTTCTTTAAAGCATACACCTGCTTCCTGCGAATGTAAGTGGCATCGTGAACGTAGCAATAAACTCAATAATCTGCATCTCGTTCGCGCTCGGCGTAAATCGTGTACATTTGGACATTTAGATAAAGCGAGTAATGACATGGTAAGACCAGGCCCGTAGTCAGGAATTTTTTTCGGGGTGGGGGGGGGGGGGCGCTTGCTGAAAACCTTGACTTTTTGAGAACACCAATTTTTATTATTTATTTTTGGTAAAACACATACTTCACCAAAATTTCGGGGGGGGGGTGCCGGGCTTCTAGCCCCCTCCCCCCTGGCTACGGGCCTGGGTAAGACGAAAGCCTTATATGTGTCATCAAACGCGAAACGTGACCGTCAGCGTCGACACGAGTGATGTCATCACATCAACACGTCATCATGAAGTCACAGGTCGTCAAAGTTTGTAACGTCGTCATGACGTCTAACTTAGCAACGTTGTTTGTTGGGCGAGCTGGAACGAGTCAGTCATACTGTAGTTCAGCGCAAAAAAACAGGCAACAGACGAGTGAGAGGACAAGGACACAGCGCATTCTTCCAACTAAAGTTTATTGGATTGGGACGCATGTATATATACACACAGGGAAGGCAAGAAAAGAAAAAACCAGGAAGTAAAAACCAAAGGTGAAATCAAGAAAAGTTCCAATAAGTCACACACGTGTGCCAACACCGCCCCCCTTCCCATGTCTCGCCAAAAACAAAAGGGTGAGGGAAATCATCGAGGCTGAGGAAATCAAACGGTCTGGGACGCATGTGTAAGCATGCCTTCCTTGCATCTTTCGGACAAAGAGCTTTTGTTTTGGCGAAACATGGGAAGGGGGGTGGTGTTGGCACACGTGTGTGACATCGGCACGTTTCTTGATTTCACCTTTTGGTTTTTACTTCCTGGTTTTTTCTTTTCTTGCTTTCCCTGTGTGTATATATACATGCGTCCCAATCCAATAAACTTTAGTTGGAAGAATGCGCTGTGTCCTTGTCCTCTCGCTCGTCTGTTGTCTGTTTCTTGCGCTGAACTACAGTATGACATGACGTCACTATGGCGATCATTGATGAGGAAATCACACGACATCGTCGCTTGGCCAAAGGTGAGCCGATCGCGGAGGCACGGCAAAACCACGTGAGGTGCACAATGTTTTCAATGCCTCCGATGGGTCCGTGTGACCTTTTATATTGAGAGATCGGTGGATGCGCTTCCAAAATGAGCTAAGTTGCAAAGAGAACTTTTGCTTTAATACGCCTCAGTCTCCGGAGCACCTTTATCACAAACTGGACGTTCATTGCAAGGGATTGACCCATAATGTGCGCATGCCCATGTAGCAAGGTATGCATAGTTAAACGTCCTCATGTGAACTGTTGCCGTGTCTGCACCATGTTTACAATATTCCGTAAGCGCCTTCATTTACAAGTGTAGAGGCTTGGGCTAGTTTAAAATCTATTACAGTAGACTTGCAGCGCGAGGAGACAACGACAAGAAAAAAAAGACGACACACTGCGCTGATGTCTTCTTTCTCGTTGTTGTATCCTCCCGCGGTAAGTCTGCAACGTCGCCACAGTTTACAACAGTTTATAACAGTCTACAGTTTACAACTTTGCGATCTTTACCTGAAGTACAAAGAGCGGATAGTCAATCATGGCGCATCGCACCGCCCTCGCCCGCTGTAGTTTGCCTGCGTAGACGTTGGCGGCGGCTGTGACGACCCTATGAAATCTCTTCTGTCTTACGGTGGATGGATGGCCAGAGGTTGTGATGAGCAGGAACTGTTCGAGCGTGAGCCAGCTTTTTTCGTCTTCGTCCACAAGCTCGCTAAGCTCTTCAATAACGCTAGCTGGACACTTGGCCATCGGTGTGAGGAACGCCCTGAGCTCCACTGCGTAGGCCTTGTCGCCACGTTGCAATCTTCGGTAGATATCGGTCCAGAACGGAATCTCTTCCATCCATATCTTCTGCTTTCTGGCGGCTGCCATTCCGTTGCCCATATTGGCAATGATGCAGCAAAACCTGTTCTTTTCTGTAAACAGCACCTGACTCTGCGAGCTGATGCGGTCAGCCGATGCGCCTATATCCAACCGTTGGAAAAGAGTACGCTCGAGGAGGTATTCGATGGAAGAGGTGCCACTGTGCCAGGCGCACCTTGGCTTTTTTCAAGTTGGCAGCGTATGCAGATAGGCGTCTGCAAGGGCACCGCGGAAAACATGAGCAACAACTTAGTTTCTAGTATTTTGCCCGCCTCCCAAGCAGATATCAGTTCATGAATCTTTCACGCATTTTTTTTACGCAATCCTGCTGAAGTCTAGAGCACTAAACAACACACGTTGCTATGGTGCGCCGTGAGTAGGGTGACACTGCCACGCATTTTGTTGATCACGTTTATTGATCAGCTTATTAAGGGTGCCGAGATGTGCTTGGTGCTTCCGGTGCTATCTGATGGGCATCTGCGTCCGATGTTTTAGAAATTCGGCATATATTAAAGCGAGAACAGCTGAACTTTATGACTTTCAAACTAGAATTTCTTTTCTCCTCTAGGATATTATTTTTCTGTAACAGATTGCCATAGCAACGTGTAGAGTCAGTGTGCTTGAAATGATCGCAGAAAAATCTTTCTGAAAGCCATATAATTATTCTGGAAATATTATGGCGCACGTCTTGTGGATGCCTCTGTATCAGCTGCCTTTCTGTTTCATAGTTTTCACAATGTTGCAGATTTGTTGGCGAAAATAGATGTATTGAGGAATACACCAGTAAAACCTTTAGTAATAAAAGTAATGCGCTCAGCAGTCCAAAGGTAGTGATAAAATTGCACAGCGTTCGGTATGCAACTGTAAATGTTTTGTTCTGTTGTTACACAGTGCTGAAATACACATGACTACAGTGTCACGTTTATTTCGCAGTGAAGTCACACATCCAAGCAAAAGTATTTAGTAATTGCGCGACCAGCACGCTAGCTAAACTTATCGCAACCCTGCTTTCGGCTTCGAATACTTTCAGCGTGGGCATAAACTGAGGGAGTGAAATTCCTGGGCTGGGTGCTCGAGGTGGTCTAACATAACACGCATTCAATATTGGGATAATTCCCATGACACATACTTGGTTTAAAGCGCAATGTCTGCAAGAAAATGGCTGCAAGAAAGGCTATACAAGGAAGGCTATAACCCGCGGAATTATAGCTGAGGGGCTTTTCAGCGCCATGTTTTGTTTGTTGTTTGTTTGTTTGTTTGTTTGTTTGTTTGTTTGTTTGTTTGTTTGTTTGTTTGTTTGTTTGTTTGTTTGTTTGTTTGTTTGTCTGTTTGTTTGTTGTTTGTAATACGTATAAAAGTACATCAGTGTAGTCACCATCGCGGGACGACCTTTGCCTGTCTTAGTGACGCCAGTGTAGCAGTGCTTATAAGTTCCACAGAAAAGTAGGGAAACGAACTTCATTGGATAAGAGTGCGGTCCATAGAGAAAACTAAGGAAGTTTATTGTCAATATCTGCGTCACAAACAGGGACGCTCGCGTTGCGCAGAGTGAGCACCGGAAGCCCTACTACTAGACCAGCCAGGGCACCACCGTAGTGACCGGCGTAGCTTAAAAGCTGACCATGGCGGTCCTGGGGGCCCCGCACAATCGAGTACAGGTCGTTCAAGTAAACGAGAAGCAGCATGGCTATTCTGAGCCCGACCAGTTCCATGTCGCGTATGTTGGTTAGGACGTGCGCCAAGTGCGCCGTCTGGAGGGAGTACACCCCGCTCGACGAACCAGCAATGAAGGCGTCGGGGTTCATCAGCGACTGCGCTAGCGGACCGCAGAGCAGCCCGCTGACGTATACGAGCATTATCGGCCACACGAGTGGACCACTTCCAGCGGGAAGGCGAAGGCGATCTGGAGGAGCACGTTGCTGCCGAGGTGCAGGAAACCGTCGTGTACCAGCGAGTAAGTGAGGAACCGCCACAACTCTCGCCGCTTGCGTGGGTTGAAGATGAGAGAGGTGTTGCAGGGTAGTTGGCAGAGCTGGCGGTCCTTGTTGGATTCGGAGCAGGAAGGAAGAGCACAGTGATATACGAACGTGCAACCTGGCAGTATAAAAGAAAAAGCTTGTTAAAAAAAAAATCAGAAGCACTTGCCCCGTCGGGTAAAATGGCGACAAGCGAAGCTTCGCGTGTGCATGCCTGATCTACTACTTTTCTTTCTTTCTTTGCATCACATGGCGCAATGCTCCCTCGTACTGTTTCCTTCCTCTGTACCGGGAATTGGACCTCCTCCACGCCGGGAGTGCACAGTACAAGGACGCAAGTTCTCTGCACGCTTCCGAAGTTGATATTTTCGCACATCAAAGGCGGCCCGTAGCGATTTCGTTGACAGTCGTAAATCGGCTTAGCCGTTTACGTTTATACATATTTGCTCAAATATCCAAAGTAATGCGCTAGGTCATGAAGTGCACGCAATAACATAAGACGCATCCATAAGTTCAGTTAGGGTCAAAGTTATGAAACTCGCAGGGGTCCCTATACATTAGCCTAAGCCTACTCAAAGGCGAAAGACATCTTTTTCTTCTCAGTCGATGCATTGATCCTCCACCACCACCCTCCGAAAGGTTTCTGCGCCAAACGTGGTTTCGTGCAGCCTCCAGGATTGGAAGCTTGCAAGCTTTCTGCCCGTCACCTGGTTTTTAACTGCCTTCGTGATCGGCCCACCTTTGACTAAGCGACTATGTGATGTGATGACTTCATCAAGTGACTCACGTTATGTGACGGCACATTGACGTCATGACGTCACAAATTTGTCGACGCGTGACGTCATTATGACGACATATGATGTCGTCATCACGTGATGATAATTTTTTTGATCACTTGTGTTGACGCTGACGCCGTCGACGTGAAAGGTCAGTTTTCGCGTTTGATGAGGCATATCTAAGAATTTCGCCTCAAAAACGAAACACGGCTGTAGTGGCACCTTTGTAGCGAGTTCTCATAGGGCATGCAACGCACCTGCACCAGCGAGACGATCAAGATGAAAAAAGGGAAAGTGCGTGACGATGCCGCAAGCCGTCGAGCACATGTTCACATCTGATCAACTGATCATTGGTCCCGCTGTTTCCGCCTCCACGGAGAGACTCCAACGCGCTTCAGGATCGCGTCTTGCCGACGGCGTCTTCCAACGACGAGTATGGTCGAGAATCGCAGGGCGTGGAGCATCCAGGGCCTCGTTTCGAGGTACTTGCCGGTACGGTAAGCATCCTGACACTACTCCGCAAGGACAGCGTGTCCCTGCCTTCGGCTTCGGAGCTCTCCACGTACTCCCTAAGCAGATCCCCGGTACGGCAGCAGCCTAAGACCCGCCTGAGGTCGCTACTCGAAGTCTCGCCGTAGTCGGCGCTGGCGCACTCATCAGCAGATCGACGAGCTGCTCGTAATCACCGGCACGGCTCGTTTCTGTCCCTTTCTGCAGTTGTTCTACGTTATCCGTCCTCGGTGGGCTCTGAACACGGGCGTGCTGCTCTACGGCTGACTCCATATATTCTTCTTCTGCGTTGATGATGACAGTTCTCTGCAATGGCACGCGCCCGAAAAGGCTGATTGAGAATCGGGCTGATGGTAGGATGCGTGAATCAAATATTGACGTTAGCCCTTTCAGGACCAGCGATTCCAATTTGAATCATCAGTTTTGTAGGTCAGTCAGCGACCACGTGGTACCTTCCGCGTACCTTCCGACAGTCGCTTCGGCTAGAAGAATTAATTTGGAGTATCTCTCAAAGACATCTATGAAGCAAGCATTCATTAAAAGCTTCTAAGTTTCGTCAATCAAGCCTAACGACGACAAGTGCTAGACTTAAGCAGACACAAAATGAAAGCCGCATAAAAAAATGAAGGACATTTTGTAAATTCCAAAGTGTGTTCAGCGAAAGCTTGTGGCCATTCGACTTCCGTCTACGGGCCGCTGCCGCCGCGCTGCGCAACAGTTGCCCAACGCGCGTTGGAAGGAGCAACGCGCAACTGTTGCGCGTTGACGGACGGACATCGCCGCTGGACGACGCCGCTGCCACGTTGCGCGACAGTTGCGCAAAGCGTGTTGGAAGGAGCAGCGCGCGACTGTTGCTATGCGCCGCTGTGCCATCACGTGATAGCTGAGAGAGTGTGAGGGGGAGAGGCCACAGCTGGCACCGTTCCAGGGCACGGACGGACGGACGACGGACATCGCGAGTATGAGACATTAGAGAGTTTGAGAATTGGGGCCCCAAGGAGCTTGGGGACTCAAGAAGCTTGCGAGCCGCCATGGCGCATGCGCAGAACCCAAGCCACTCTTGGGCTCTTGCGCTCGCGTTGACCCGAGACGCAAAAATTCAAAACTAGCGTGGGGCCCCAAGGCGTCTTGGGTCACCAGCGAGAAGACACAGACGCAGCACGGGCCAAGGCGCAGTATGGCCCGCGTCTCGCATGATTTTAAATTTCGTCGCGCGTGGCGCTCCGTGCGCTTGACCCAACGCAGCCTGCTTTGCCCCAATTCTCTAACTCTGATGATCATACGAACGCAAGAGCAGGCTGCCCAACGCAGCTTGGGGGCCCAGCGTCTTGGGTCCCCAATTCTCAAACTCTCTATTAAAGGCTTGCGCCTTAAAATAGCGCCGGGTTAGCCGTGTTACACTCTAGATATGTCTAGCCACGGCCGTTCGGTGTAGTTTAGGGAATTCGTATACTGTGTAAGCGAAGCCTTGGAACATAGCAATGGGTTGCTCTCTCCAGCGCCTTCTAGTGGGTCGTCCTCTTTGGCTTCTGAGAGGACGCCGCTCGCGCAGAGTTCGTGCTTTGCAAGGAGTTTTTAACCTCCTTGGTGCTTTGCCGTGACTGTCGCCATTACTCACTGTCGTTGAGTGCGGTCTATTAAACACCTTAACGACCCACTAGAAGGCGCTGGAGAGAGCAAGGCTTCGCTACAACTGAAACCACCTCAACACCGAATTTCTGAAATATAGAAGCTAATGTCAGATTTATCTGCCTTCCCTCTGGAACATTGCAAAGTGTCAGATAAAAGTCGTTAGCAGCAGTCATGGCGTACCTAAAGTGAACTGACAAAAATAAATTCTAGTAATAAATAGATGCAGTAACTTAACAAAGCTAACCAATGTGCAGCACAATTATGAAGGGTTTGCAGAGTGGCATCTGATGCATAACACAAGCAGTTTCGTCACTATTATCACTCAATTTTCTTCAATGTGGTACCGATGGCAACCCTAGAGATTCATCCCTAGATGTAAGAACTTTCTATCTCTCTGTTGGGGAAATGGCGTCTTCTTATTGAATCTAGGGACTTTTGTAAGTATCTCGAATGTTAGATTACGTGGCCTAATGAGAGGAATTAGTGAGTAATCACGGTTTTAAATGCGAAGCATTTCTTAGCGAACCTCAGGCATTTTGGGCGTTTTCTGTCTACGTATCTCTATCTATCTATCTATCTATCTATCTATCTATCTATCTATCTATTATCTAGCCGCCTACGTCTGGGCGCTCTCCCGGTCGTCTCCATAGGTTGTAATATGCTAAAATTGCTTAGCATAGGATGAGTGTATGACGAACACGATTCACTGGTAATGACATGAATAGCGCAAATACCTGTCGCGTACGTCACGAAATTCTTTCCCTCAGTCGCGTGTGGCACATACCCACATACCGGAGTAACAGAGTCTCAATCAACGCAGTAACCGCCGACATACACATTTACACGGAAGGAAAGTTATAATAATAGTAATTGTTGGGGTTTTACGTCCCAAAATCCCGATAGGATTATGAGAGACGCCACAGTGTAGGTCTCCGGAAGTTTTGACCATCTGTTATCCTTTAACGTGAACTGACATCGCACAGTAAGCGTGCCTATAGCATTTCGCCTCCATCGAAATGCGACCGCCGCGGCCGGAGTCGAAACCCGCGACCTTCGGGTCAGCAGCCGAGCACCGTAACGACTACATCACAGCGGTCAACACAAGGAGAGTTAGGGAGCTGAAGACAGAGCGCCACTGGAAGACACTAGGTCTACCATCCACTCGACCACGTGGTCCGCAACGTCGATCACGTGGATTACGCAAAAACCGGGGTCAATGCTTCCTACAATAATTCTGCCGAGAGGACCATCTCCCTCATGATTACCTGTGACTTCAGCATTCATTTATCAAACCCACCAGCGCCTGGTCTAGACGGTATGAAAGACGGCTTGGATATGGACAGGGCATCACAAGACCCTGGTTCCACGGCCAGGACAGAAGGCATCTAGATCATTTCTTCGTAAAAGCCATCCGCGGTTTCTAGCAGCTCTACTATACCTCGCACTACACTTAGACCGTCGTAGCCGCGTTGACGAACGGACCCGATAACAAGTCCTGTCCAGCTGCTGGCGCTCATTGATAACGGTGATGAGGACCTTATTCAAGAACTGCCAAGAACCCCTTCCACACATGCACACGGGTTCGTGAAACGTGCGTGCGTTCTCCGTCATAATGGATAAGTATAAGCATAACAACTGTAACGCAACTCTAACAACTGCAACTGTGACTGTAACGTACGTGCAGTGCGCCTGCGCGTGCCACTCGGCTGTGTATATATCTAGGGAAACTTTTCTGAATAAAGCGTAGTTGCGCGTAGCACCTGTCCTGTGCGTCTGTGTTCCTTCATTGTCGTATTCGAATTCGCGCTATCCAGTATTGAACAGTATAAGCACCACCTATCAGCTTACTGCTTTTGGTGTTGGTAAAAGCTATGTTGATGTTGGCATCCTTAAGCAACTGTAAACAACTGGTTATATAATACATGTGCGACTCTTGAAAATATGTGTGTGGGTATATCATTTGCACATTTCTCTAGCGTCATTCCGTAACGTTTCGCTCAATTTTAAAAATTGCGAGACAGTCACCTTCCTGCGCATGCTTCGCATAACATCGATTCCACGGTACGTGGGATCTGCCGATTTTTTTTTTAACTAGAAACGTATAAAAAACGACAATTTTCGCTCTTTGCTGTTTTGCGTTTAAGAGAGCTTTGGTGTTTTGCTGGGCCAAGTAAAGGCGATCGCAGCTTTGTAACACGAGATCATTACATGCTGGACGCTGGGGGTAAATGAACTTTGTCGTCGTAAGTGTTTAGCACGTACACTCGTATCATCATTAGCGCCCTGGGTGATTACTGCTTGTGAAACCAAAGAGAGAGAAACGAAGAGGAAAGGCAGGGAGGTTAACCAAGCTTTGGCTCGGTTGGCTACCCTACACTTGGGGTGGGGGAAGGGGGAAAAGAAAAGAAGGGGCAAAGAAAAAATAAGAGTAAGAATGAGTTGGATGAAAAGTTAGCTTGAAACTACACAACACGAACTAGCGCTGTTAGTTCACAGGCGCTCGCGAAGTCCGGTGGTCCCCAAGAAGAACAAGAGGGCTTTCGTGGCCTTGCGCATATGCGAGACCGTAGGCCAAGGTCCCAAGATCTTCTTTTCTGTCAGTGGTCTTGAATCCAGGTGACGGATCTTGACTTCCATGCTACGTCGTTGAGCCTGGTATGATGGGCAGTAGCATAGAATGTGTTCAAGCGTCTCCTCGCAGGCGCAAATGTTGCATGCCGCACTTCTGGCCATTCCAATGAGACACAAATACGTATTCGTAAATGCCACGCCCAACCACATGCAGCACAGCAAAGTTGCATCGCGTCGTGAGAGCCCGGATGGCAACCGAATTTGCAAATTTGGGTCAATCGAATACAGGCGCGCGTTGGAAAAACCCTGCGTATTCCATTGCAGAGAAATTTTGTCTTGTAATGCATATGAAAACGCGCCAAGTTCACGCTCGCCACATGCCTTCACCGTGCAAAGTCTCCATGTCTACTGTCTTCTGGATGAGCAGACGTTGAGAAAAAGGAGCGCTAGTAGGATTGACAACTGGGCCAGTTGGCACGGATTCCTTACTACGACAATGGCGTGATGGAAAGAGACGAAAAGGCTCTTCGGGTTAAAGATCGTAATAGCGCGGAAGCAACACAGCGAACAAGAAGGGACGCAGACAAGCGCTCATTGGAGCGCTCATGGATCGTGGAGCACAAACTAGCCCGATCTGCGACCCTTTCTACTGTTCGTGTGTTTTCAGTCTTTCCGTTGCACCGTTTCCATAAGAAGGAAAATAGGGCAAAGAGATTGGCCATATGGGTAGCTGATCGAAAGTACACAGGATGGCTTTCCAAAGTGCCAGATTTGTAATTCTAATTTTCCAAATGTGGAAAATTAGCAATTGACCACACTTCGCAAGCTGAAAGTACAAGAAAGAGGTGACAGAACTTGCGACTGACCCGAACGATCACATCTATGCCTTCAATGAGTGGGCAAAGCGAACTTGACAAACTTCTGTCTCTGTAGCAACTGGCGCCATCTGCAAGCCCTTTATGGGCAATTACTCCAAAGAAAATGCAGAAAAAATACCTTCAGAGGCTGTTAATATGATGTTTTCTTTTACTTCTAATAAGATTCTGATGAATTGGGCCACAAAGCAAACTATCTTTACTCTTCAATTAACCTGAATGTTCAATTCCTGAATGACGATATTGAAAAGTCAATCTAGGGATTTTTTTTTAAATCTAGGGCATTTTCTGGGGGCAACCTAGGGTTAAAACGTTGACTTAGGTTGGCATCACTGCCCTATGACCGCATCTTTTGCCTTAGATGTCTGCGGATAGTTGGACTCAGGGCGATTACTGCTGTCCCATGGTAGAGTACATGTAGTACTCTGAATTTTTCGTCTTTGTTTTCTAAACAGTTTGTGGAAAAAGTAGACGTCGGTGACACGAACTCCAGGCACTGACGGCTCGCGTCCTGATGCCTGGGAAATACCATACATTTGTTCTGACGTTTCAACCGGGACCGGCCTTTTTCGAAGACTCTGTGAAATGTCGGTACCCGGTCGAAACGTCCGAATAAATGTTTTTCAACAACGGAGCCAAAGCCCTGTGTGCCGTTAGCAGAAAACTTTAATCATCGTGAATGGTCTGTACCTTATATGGCATATCGCGTCGGCTAGCACGCGATGGAGAGAGGAAAGTAGGAGGAAAGAAATAAAACACAAGAAAAAAGTTTTGGCATGATGGGATTCCAACCCGTATACGGTTCTAAGGCGAGCGTCATAACCACTCGGCTATCCAGGCACGCCAGCAGAACAAGCATTTATGGGAACCACGTGATTGCGTTGCTATGGGCAAGAGTTTCTTGAATAAAATGTTTACCCCCACCGCCACCAGTGCGAGGTACGAGAAAAATAGAGAGGGAAAAAAAGAGAAACAGAGAGAGAGAGGAAGAAACACAAAGAAAGAGAGACAACGAAACACATAGAGAGAGAGAGAGAGAGAAAGATAGAAAGAAAGAGAAGAGAAAGAAAGAAAGCATAGCAAAGCCTTAGCCTTGTATAGTTTAGTATAGCAAAGTGGTGGTAAATGGAAGTGAGGGTGAGCGGAGGGGAAGGAGGAGGAGAAAGAGTAAAACATAGCATAGTCTTGTATAGTATAGTATAGGGTCATTCCACGCCAACTGTCCCAGTCGGGGCGCTCGACAAAATTAATTTCTCTAAAAAAAAATCTGAGAAAATTACACACATATAGACATTAGTAATACAGTATTTTGCCAAAATAATTTGAGCGGCAAAAAATTTTGGGCACGTGAGCGTCATTTGAACTTCACGAATGTTCGAAAACCAGGTACGAAAAAAAATTCGCTATAAATCGACCGTTCTCGGCATTCTCTCAACACTTGCTTTTTTTTTTTCGTTTTTCGAGCATCGTGATTTCATTATAGGGCCGTTCCTTATAGGAGCTTTATATTTTTACTCCTTAGAGCGTAGGTAAAATTGAGTAAATTGTCGTGTTTTGGGGAATTTTTTCACGAAAGACAATTATCGATCGAATGCAGAAATTATTTTTATAAAACTCTCCATAAACGTACTATCTGCTACATTATTTGTGTGCCTGTGTACGGCCAATAGGTTCTAAAATTAAATCTTGAACTTCGTAGAAACGCTACATTGGCCTATGTTGAGATATCTGTAGCACACTAAGGTGGTCCAAGAAAAAAAAGCGGAAGAACGCATACGATTGAGAACCATAAACAATTTGTCCAGAGAAGTTTAATCAAAGTAGTTTTTGTTGTAGTTGAGAAAAAAATTTTTGAACTTGAGTCCCACCATTGCATTGTTTTGCTGTGCGGACAATACAAACCAACTGAATGTGTATATATATATATATATAGAATATATATATATCTATATATATATATATATATCTATATATATATATAATATATATATTATTTGTTAAGTCCCCGTACTTGACGTCGTTTATTAACGCGACGACGCCGCAGTATCAGTGATTATGAACGTGCACCGAGGTTCCTCTAGCGCTAAGCAGGCGCACGTCTTCCTCCTCTTCTTTTCTGGTATTCATTTCCCATATACCTAGATACCTAAAGTATATATGACTTGGATGAATAGGTGTGCAACGCGCCCACGCCAACCTGAGTCTTTGGTTGTATTCGAACGGCTATGGGCCACCTTGCAATGACATATCTGGCGTCGACTTAAGCCACTAAATATGTGCATCTATGGATATCCTACTATCCTCGAAGACGCAAAGAAGAAGTAAAATAAACATAGGAAAATAAAACAACTCCTTGAAATTTCTCCAAGCCACGGGCTTACTTCACGCCAGCGCCGCTAGATGGCGCAGTGTCTGCGGAGAAAAGGTGACAGCCCGCTAGAGTACATGCCTCCTCATACTTCCTTGAAACAATGTGGTGGTGGCAATGCGATGCGTCGAAAAATAGTTTTCTGTAAAACTAATTCGATTAGCGTATGAAGTAGTCCTGAGATTGTGTCTGCCGGATGCTCATTTTTTTTTCTGCAGAAACGGTGTAGATAGACGCAAGTTGTTCAAACTCTGTGACGTCAGGCTGAGCTGACGTACCCCCGCTACACTTTGGTCGTTAAACTCAGGAATTCCACGTTTGTGCTTCATTTTCTTTATTAGTAGCTAACCGCTTTTAAGAGAAATGAAAATGTGCGAGGGAGATGGCGAGGATGCCCGAATAATTCCAAATGTAATTTTAAGAATAGTTCACTACGTAAGCTATAAGCCGATACGCGATAGTTATGCGCTATTACTCACAATTTCTTTATTATTAAGCTAATGTTAACTTCGCTGACATACTGGTCCCCCAGCGACAGCCTTCATAATACGGCGTTTCGTCGCCGCCGTTAATATTGCGGGAATCGCTACCGCAGAGGATCTCTTCATGGGGCGATCGGCGAGTGCAGCTAACTTCCTGGACAAGTGGCTGTCGACGTCGCCTTACGAAAGTGGCCATCAACACGTAGAAACACGGACTAACTAATGTATAGCTAACGTCTCCTCCTCTGCTTATCGGGAAAATCCTCGACGCACCTGTCGACTAGAACGTGATTCAATCAATAAACGAACCCTCTCAAAGTGATCTCGGAGGGGGGGGGGGGGGGCGGCAATACAGAAGCTAGATGAATGAAACGGGCTTCCACTGACTATTCGGTCGTAATAGCGCAGCGTACATTCAGATCGACAAATAGAGTCACGCGGGAGTCATTTATTAGGTGAAATGCGCATGTTGCGAAGGCTATTACTGTTCCTCGCAACTACCCCTTTGCGACGCAACGACCTCATTTGGAGACGCGCCTTACTTTTGCCATTTCTGTGCGCTACTTGCAAGGAGGAGACCGCGAACACTGAGCTAATGCTAAAGTAAGCATTCTTGTTGCCTGAAGTTCCTTGATAACTCCTCTGGTCGAAATATGTGGCTACACACTATCGCTGTGGTGAAGGCAGTACCGTGTTTAACGAGAAGTGGGACGCGGAACGTATCGGCAGAAATTTTCAATTTTTTTTTTGCCTTTTTCGGAATGCTCGCTCCTAGCACAAAACTATCGCACGTAATTTGAGTGGGTCGTTGAATTTGGTTTATGAATAAATGTAGCATGGCTGATGTGTAATAATTAGATAATTATTTGCGCTGTAATTACAATTAACAACTGTAAAATACATTATAATTTATTCTAACGCTTCCACTTTACCTAAATTTCGGTCTCCGGTACCTTGGCATCAAATTATGTAAATTTCACGTATTTATAGACAGTCGATCATAATGCCTGTCGCAAAGGATTACAGGGAAGTGATAACGTTCTTCTTTTGTTTTGTTTTTTCTGCGTAGCTGTCAGCTAGTGCTCCCGAACGATTTTCTTGTGGCGGAGCCCGGTGCGCAACGGCGTGGTTCTTTTAACCGATCGTAATTGTTCTTTTCGTCGTCGCCTTAAGCCGTCTCCATGCATTTGAGCTCAGCGTGTAGTTTATACGGTTATGGCGGTGACAGAGTCAACCACGACGCTGCAACTCTGCCGGAGTGTTAGGTTTCGATAAGAACAGGAAAGGAACAGCTGTACGCACTGTACGCCATATCGCCCAAAGTGACACCCGCTCACTCGCGTCGTGGTGAGACGCGACGTAGACGCAAAACATAATATGCCTAATTTAGGTTGACAATAAAGTTCATGCGGGATTATTGAGTCACTCACATTTAAAAGGATAATCAGTCATATCGAATCGCACTGCTGACTGACGTATATTTGGGTACCCATGTCCCGCGGATCTCTACGCCTAACCCGACGTACGCTGATCACCCTATTTGACGGCGCATTTACTTTTAGGGTACATGTTTCGCGTCAATACAGATTGCCCTTGTGTGTCGTAGATAACTCGGAGATCTTTAGATCAATATAATAGATCTTCATGGAAAGGAAACTTATTCAAGTAGCGCATGGTGATTAGGTTGTGCGAAATGCCGACGATTGACGCAAGGTGGGTATATAATTGAAGAGCTCTGGGAGGAGTCGTATAGGGCTTCGGTTTGTAACGAAAACAAGCCGCTGACGCTCCCGCCGCCGTTGGTGATGACCATGATGATGAACTTTAGGTAGTTACTTTTCATTGAATAATATTACTTGTACGTAATTGATTAGCTCACTCAGTCGCACTACATAGTAATATATCTTCAGCATTCACACCAGCAAAAACATGGCGATCAGCTGGAACGGTACTCTTCGCGCGCTGCTGACTTCGTCGTCTTCTTCCCCCTTCGGCCGATGCACCTAAAACAGTAGACGCTACAAAATTTTGCATTAACAATAGCACCTTCTCACACAAAAAAAGCCAGTCTCTTTCTGTCTCTCCCTCGCTGTCGCTGCCTTCTGTCCATCCGTCCGTCCGTCCATCCCATCGGATCAAGATGACCGCTGTCATCATCGACGAAACTACTAAATTACGATCTTTGTTGTCGTCAGGGCAGTCGCACCCGGTTTTGGCATTGCCAGAGCTTGAAGAACAATGAGTTTTCACGGTGCCTCCTCTGGGATTTGAGCCTGAGGCGACTGGTCGCTGAGGTGACCGGAAGACCCTGGGCTCCGGCTGCCTTCGCGGCTCAGTCTTTTCGTGCAATATGATAAAGTAGTCGCCTAAAGAATAGCAGATTAAGTACCGTGGTATCACTTACTGCTTTCTCATAGCTCTCAATGTCAATGTGCGCGACAACACTTAATGCATTCTGGTGCGTCTTTTTTATTGCTTCTCCGACAGTCGCGATAACATGAAACACGCGAACAAAGCGCGCATTAGCATGCGAAGAAGCGTAACCTTGGAAGAAAGCCGACTTGCAAAATAGAATTTGAATGCTTCCTCAATCAAGATCTATTAGTCAGGTCAGTCCAGGTTTCGGGGAGCATTAGCATGAACACGCGTTAGTCAGGTTATATAAGAGTAAAACGCCGGCCCATTCTGCGTCGTTTCCTTGTTTTAAAAAACGTCCTTGGGAGTATTTTGCGCGAAATCTCGAGCCGTTCTTCAAGGACAAGGACGGCCCGAACTTGTTTTCTGCATTTTTATTAGCCTCATCGCATGGGAGCGAGTGAGGCATGTCGGCCACGTGTTGAAATTGACGCGTTCAGCCCAAACCGCACGTTTGAGGAAATGAACTCGACCGCCGCTGATACGTTGCCTCAACAATAAAGTTGTTTCGCAAATCCTCTTTTTTCAGGCGAGAGCCTTAGACGCCCCATGGAGCGTGAAAAGGGACCGTAGGCGTAGCCGTCAAAACGAGTGGTGCGAAAAATCTTCATCACGTGATGACGCCACCTTATGACGTCTTCATGACTTCACAGGTCGGAAAAACTTGGACCGTCATCATGACGTTACAGTGACGTCACCTGATGACGTAATAACATGACATCGTCCCTTGGTCAAAGCTTGGCCGATCCTGGAGAAAGAGGGCGATAGATAGAGAAAGATAAAGAAAAGACAGGGAGTTTAGCGAGAGGAAGTCCTCCAGTTCGCTATCTTGTACTTGGGAAGGGGAAAGGGTTGTAAGGGAATGAAGGAGAAGAAGATGGGTCTGTGAATACACTACAAAGTCGGGACTATCGAACAGTCCAAGTACGGCACACCAACATTGAGAACAGTCACCATTTGTCATTTAGACCCGGGAAACCGCTGCAATGCCCTCAGGACTCACGTGGTTTTGAACCTCACGTGCAAAACCATCTGAGGTGCAGACAGAGTCCAATTTCTCCGGTCCGGGAGGCAAGTAAACAACAATGTTGCGCTCAGAAAGCGTTCCGAGGTTGGGGGGGGGGGTCACAGTACAATAGATCTGAGGAGCAAAAGAACGTGACTTTCGCCTTCGATTCGTCTTACGCAAATGCATAAGGAACCGTGTATGACTTTTGTTCTTGTTTTTTTTTTTTTTTCACTTCGGTCTCCGCGAGTGGCAGAGGGTATAGAAGTCGCGGAACGATCTCGTCGAGAGCCAAGGTCACTTGTGCTACGTCAAGAATTCCAAGGTCGAACACCAGAAGCGAGGACAGTTAAGACGCTGCGCACGCAGAGTTTCTTTAACGCTGCCGTCATATAACTCCGCCCGTATACGTGAGTTAGACGGTCACGCAATGCGGGCGGTTGTCTCTTTTTTCCTGCCCTTTATAAGAGAGGCGATGACGCGATGAGATGGCCAACGCGACTCTGTTACCGGCGGTCCGGCCTAGTCCGAGTTTCCGGGAAGAGTTCGTTAAGCGAGCGAAATAGTTAGACTCGCGATACACGATATATGTGGGGATTCCTGAGTGAACAGAGACTACCCCCCTCCTCCCCCCCCCCCCCGACCTTGAACACTGCCTTATAGCTTTGAGATCTCTGCTTGAAGATATTGTTCATTCGCTGCACCATATGCGCTCATTTTATGTTTGTAAGAAGAAGTGGTGTGCTGTTTGATGCATATTGACCTTGGAGGAAATTGGTGCATTGTCCTTGATATGGGTGGGACGCAATTAGACCCTGACTGTGAATTTTATGCTTTTTTTATTGTTGTTGTTTTCGATTAAGCGTTAGATGTGTTGTAAGCATACCGCGAGGCCTTTCCGCTCACATTACTCCGCTGCGCGCAACTTATGTTTTCGATGTCCTAAATTAGAGTTAAGGAACACCGTTCATAGCAACGTCCAGATTAAAACATAAGTTCTGCAAATAGAACTGCACCGTTAGAAGATGACCCGAAGGTCACGGGATCAAATCCCGGCCGCGGCGGCTGCATTTTCGATGGAGGCGAAAACGTTTGAGGCCCGTGTACTTAGATTTAGGTGCACGTTAGAGAACCCCAGGTGGTCGAAATTTCCGGAGCCCTCCACTACGGCATCTCTCATAATCATATCGTGGTTTTGGGACGTTAAATCTCAGATATTGTTATATTATTATTACCGTTAGAAGACACTCGCAGAAATAACTTGAGAGACAGTTGAAGCGTGAAAAGCCGATTTTAGGCTTAAATACCTGCGATGAATAAAAGCGCTATTTTCATCGCCGCAATTGAGGGCATGCCACGATAAGGTATTGAGTGCGGTACGCTTTGCCGGCAGAAGCAAGTTGATTAACTAAGAAGTTTCAAAAGCAACTATAAAGAATATGGCAATGTAGGCCATGAATTCGTTTTTTAAAGTTCACTGGTCTAAAGGTCACACAAACAAGACAACGCTCTTTCGCTCTAAGCGCCATGGTTTCTTTACACATTTGATGTTGATTGTGACGATGCTTGTTCCAGATTGTATACGTATAGATAGAAGAAGAAAAAAAGGCGCTGGTGTCGTTTAGATTTTAGGTTTTTAACGTTGCCTAGAACATGCTTATAAAACTCCGAATTAAAGAACGCTTCATAGGAACGCTTTTAAAATCCCAAGTTCACGTCCTTGATCTCAAGTGGGCACTGGGCCAGCAAGTGTGGTCGAGTGGAATTCTTTTTTTATGTGTGTGCTGTGTGCTTTATATTCCATATGGTGAAATAAATTTCAGCAAGGGGGTGGGGGCACATACCCGGTGTACACCCCCGTGGTTACGCCACTCAAGGAAGCGAATGGTTTTACGGTTAACCAAAGTCCAGAACTCGATTGAGTGCTGGCGACAATTCACTACTTGAAAAGAACTTCGAAAGATGGATAGCAGCTGACTTGCCATCGAATCACCCTCCTATCCTTTTGCACGGCATTTCTCCACGAGCGATTCTTACCCGCGCCGGCAGAGAGAAAAAGTATCGAGGTATTGATTATGAGCCGTTGCCGCGGGGCTCCATATTTCTGCACTGCCGCTCAGAGTGTGTAATATTGTGAAACGAATTGCGACGGGCGTTGGGTGCCCGGGAATTACTTCGATCTTCGTGCTCCACGCCCGGGCGATGCAATGGGTCTATAAAGCCTTGCGCAATTTCCCTTTTCTTTGCCATCATAGCACAATATTATTATTTCTTTTTTGAACGCGTATTCGTCTGTCACAGATTTCGACACGAGCCTATAATGTGTGGCAACCTGGCAACAGTCGCAAATGACGTGCGCCGAAAATTTTCACTCACAGCTAACCTTTTGAATTATGGATTCTGCGAAACGAATGAGGTACACGGACTTCGTGAAAATTCATACAGTGAACTTTTAGCTCTGTTTTCATGAGAAGCTTATGATTTCGAGAGGCACATGCTCATACCACTTCGCTTCGCTAAGCAAAGGTTAAGATAGAAATCTGTTGTTTTTAAGTTATTTATACGTCAGTAATATTTACTACCAGCGACAAAAAATCTGATAAAGAAAACCTCAGATCCATGTTCGACGTCAACCTCGTTCCGTCCTTCTATTTTTACGTTTGCTAAAACAGGGATCACAAGCTATCGTAGATACGTCATCAGAAAAGTGTAGTCTAGCTTCATTTCTTAGACGATATTTACACGTTCCTGAACCACTTTTCCAAGTAAACATCGAATGACCTCAGTATCGGAGTTTATTGCCTCACCAATCGATTGCGGCAAATATTTCTGGAATCCATCAACCACGAGCGGAGTTGCAGGAAATTGTCACGCGCTTCAAGCACTTTCTCTCTTCTCTCAACCCGACGAGCGCGCTGGAAGCTACACAGTAAGGAATGATACGGAAGGAAAGAAGCTACGTAAGCGTGCGCCATGACCTTAAAGTGGTGCTGACACGAAAATTTTGCTTTTTTTTGCGTCAAATGAAAAGCCAAGCCTTCAAGAGCATAGAAAAGGTATAGTGCTAAGCGCGAGGGCACCCTGAAAAAGTAATTACAGCATGTTTTTAAAACCTGTTCCTGCTCTACCCTGACGTTACAACGCGGTATGACCTCTCGTCACGTGCTCGCACAATATATAGTTATGTTTCTACGGCCGCTCCGCACCGTCCATGGCTCCGTTGCTGACGCACAAGCAGCCATTTTGAGTGTTTTGGTGATGCAAAAGCGGTAATCTTGGAAGTTATCGTACGTGACGCCATCACAACTAGCCCGACTGCCGCGTGAAGTCACCAGAATTAATACTGTAGCCTGACGTCAAGCTAGTGTCCATGTCGGTAGGTGCACCATGGAAAAAGTGGGTTTAATATCAAAATATCTTATCAGTATTTGCTGAGCTTCACACTTACTGAGAGCCGTTTCTGCACACAGGAGATTTGTATGGCAGAGAAAACTCGCCTTCGAAAAAAGGTGTCAGTACCCCTTTCAAGGGGTCATGAACCACTTTTTCAAGTAATGATCTAATGACCTCAGTATCGGAGTTTACTGCCTCCCGAATCGATTGCCGCAAAAATTTCTCGAATCCGTCAAGAATCAGCGGAGTTACGGGGTTTGGCGCACGCTCCCAGCGCTTTCTCTCTTTTCTCGTCCCAACGAGCGCACTGGAAGCTAGACGGGGAGGGATGGCACGGGAGAAAGAAGTTACGTCAGCGCGCGTCATGAAATGCGATTGCTCTCCCGCTGTGATTCGCGTGCGCGAGTGCGGCTACCGTGTACTGAGGAGTGCAGCGCCGGCAAGTGGCGGCACCCCGCGGCAAGAAGCGCATCTGATCCGAACGCCGCTCTCTATTTACGTCGGCTATCGGCCAATAAGCATGCTATGTCTCTTGCGACGTAAATAGGCAGATCCGCGACGTAAACGGGCAGACGCCCCACCCACCGACGAGAGTGACAACCGGCCTCTGTTTGAAAAGAGGGCGCCTGAGGAAACGGCAACTTCGCGCTCCGCTTGTGGCCTTTACGCGGCGCGCACGACTGTAATATTTTGCAGAGCAGTTCATAGCCGTGTCAGCTTTCCGCAGGTTGTGTTTTTTCAACAAGCCCAATGGGTGCTTCATGACCCGTGTCGTGAAAGGCGCTCGCTTTCTCGTGAGATTCCAATGCGTGCAAGTGCTGCTATGCCGACATGCGGCGACACTCCGTGGCAAGAGGCGCATCTAATACAAACGCTGCTCCTGATTTATGTCAGAATTTGTCTGAAATGTTCACAGTAGTGTTTGTGTCGTGGATGGGCTTTCTCACCAGAGAGAGAAATAGATGAACAGGAAATGCAGGGAGGTTAACCTGGCGCGAGTGACCGGTTTGCTACCCTGCACAGGGGTGGGGAAAAAGGGGTAGGAAAGAGGACAGAGAGAGAGAGTTAAAATGAAAACGAAAAAATCACACCATCTCCGCTAAAGGGGACCATGAGGCGATGCGAAGCAGCGTTTCGGCATGTCGAGCCCGCGTTTCAGAGGGGGAGCGGAGAGGGGAAAGGAGAGTGGCAAAGGGAAGAGGGGAAGTGGAAGGGGAGGGGAGGGAAAGGGGGAGGGGAAGGGAGGGGAAAGGGGAGGGGTGAGAAGAAATGAGAAGTGGTGGGGTAGGGAGGGGGAGAGGAGAGGAGGTGTGTGTGGAGAGGGTTCGCGCATGCGCAGTAATGGTAGTCACGTCGCACACCACCACCACGACCACCACCACTACCGGTTTGAACTCCGCCATAAGATGCTTAATTCGCATCTAAAGACACACAAACACGCAATACGTTCCAATCAGAGCAGTTCTGAAAGACCCGTTGAACGCAGAAAGCGCAGTAGCGCTTGCACAGCCTTTTTCTGTGCCGTTGGGTCCGGTCGATGGCGCAGGATTCTTTCTTCCGACAGAGTGCGGTCGTCCAATTTGTCGAACGCGTTGCAAAGTGACTGTCTCTGTGAACAGTACTGTGGGCAGTCGCACAGACGTGTTGAATAGTTTCATCACTGCCGCAGTGGTCACATGATGCGGTGTCGGCCATTCCTGTGCGGAACGCGTACGCGTGTGTAATGCAACACCCACCATAACCTGCACAGAAGGGTAGCATCACCTAGGCGAAGGCCTGGAGTAATTTGAAGGCTGAGAGTTGGGTCCAGGGAATATAGTCGCGCATGCTTGAAGTGCGGCTCGTTTCATTGCGACGTGGTGCATTGACGAACAAGCACGCGGAGCTTCTATGCAGCGTCAGTCCTAGAGAGCGGCATTATTATTTGACTGTTTTCTGTATGGGATGAACGGGCAGCTTGATCGGCCCGTTCATTGCCGATAACGCCACAATGACTTGGTAGCCATTGAAAAGTTATTTCATGGCCTTTCTCGATTAAATGGTGCGTCTCTTCTGCAATCTCAAATACCAGTTGCTCGTGCGGGCCGCGGCGTAAATGTACAGAAGTGATTGCAGTGCCGCCTTTGAGTCACTGAAGATCATCGTCAAGCCCGAAGGGTGGTTAGGGACTCCTTTAACGCAGAACCGTTGCGCGATATCGCTGAAAAAGTGTGAAGATTACGGCGTTACTCCCGTCCAAAAAAAAAAAAATTAAACTATGGATAACTCGATTAAAAACTGGCCACCAGTGTCTTCGTAACTTAACGAGTCTTAATATATAATCGGAAGTTCATTTCTGCGAGCGTATCTACAGATGCAGCGGGAACTAGATATGCGAAAAGTAATATGCAAATTTTCACGACTGCAACTACGTCATTGTCGAAGGAAAATGCGATTATTGCCCGGAATTATGACTATCTGATGATGACAGGGGTTACGTCATCGATGACATGTCTAAAGACTACGATGTCTTTTTTTGGGGTCACATTAACTACTACCACAATGGCTATCGACGCTCTAATTTGTAGTTGGAGATCTGCTGGTAAAGGCATCTTAAAGTATAGCTGCACATGTACTATGGTAGCAATATTCTTATACTGCGGTTCATACATCAGGTCGATGTAGATCATCAGGCAACACTGCAGAGGCTGTATACATGTACATGTACAGTCGCGCTCAATAGACTTGCAACACGAGAGCGCGTGGCCTCACGAGTTGAAAGACTGCTCATGACTTCCACTAGCCCTTATTTCCAACTAAACGCTGTTCTCGCACTCGGGAATGATTTCAAGTAAGAAAATATCATTTAGTTGCTGAAATGAAACAAGTTCAGGCTATGCGCAATCTTTGAACTCATGAGGCCATGCACTCCCGTGTTGCAAGTCATATTGAGCGTGATTGTACATACATGTGCATCAGTCAACACTGTAGAGGCTAGCTAGGCTTCATGTAGTAAATGCGTTCGCACTAATAAATGGCTCACTGTTTTCACTGCCCAGAATGTGACGTTATAACGAAAAACAGGCAACACACGAGCGCTCGTGTCTGTGCCCTTTTACGCCCTTGTATTCTTGAGATGATTTTTTGATACAATGCTTCAAAACCAACTAGCCCACCCGACAAGCATTAAGAATGGGAGTTCTTTGTTTTAGGCTTAGTAATGCGTGAACATGTTTTGTGCCTTAGAAATAAAGGAACTCCGTTATACGGCTATCGACATGGTTTCCTTTTCTGGTATTTCATTTGCAGCCAGTCTCACCCATGCCTCACGCGCAGGCTCGTGCCCCATCGGCTCGCTCGAGCATTTACCACCACGAAAGTAGACCAGGAGACGAGAGGAGTTATACTTTTTCTTGCTCCTGATGTCTCAAACGGAGTGTACACATCGATATGCCGTATCCACACTTATAAAATTTTAAACTATGAAGCCAAAGGAAGCATCTTATGGAAGCGAGACAAGATATTCTATACTTAACCGACGCTTAGAAGTCCAGCAACTCGCAGTGATTACAATGTAACGAGCTGCTTGAGGGGACATTATCAGCTCGGCTACTATTCTTCTACATATTATAAGGAACGATCCGAGACAAACACGTCTGCCGTGCAAGCTGTTTGTCTGCTACAGGCTCCCTGAAGTTGTAAACGTTGCATTTCGCACTTTCTGAGTCACACACAGCTCATCCGTGCCATATAGGATTGCTAAAGTTGCAATACGGGGCACGAATAGTTTATTCATGTATTGCCATGTTCGTTCGATTCGCAGCGGTGCCAACAGATGCCGCGTGAAGCTGAAATACTTGGTTTTCTTTTCTTTTTTTTTCTTTTTTTGCGCACGCTCTGAGGGCGTAGGCACAAAAGAGTTGGTGGCCCGTACCGACTGCCTTCCATATTCAGTGGAAAAATTATGCATGAAGTGCTTTCCAACTTTCTCTTTTGCACGCTTCGTGAAATCTTGGTCGCCAATTCCGTTAAAATGCGAGCAAAGTTTGATATTTGTTGCCATGACAGTCTCATCACATATTCAGCACGATAGCGTGATGCATTTTTGAGAAGCTACAGGTACTGGCGCCAGCCTGAGAAATAGAAGAGGGCACGCGTCGAAGTCGCAGCATTTCTAAAACGCGCGATTCAAGATCTGCCGCAAAGGAATGAACGTTACGCATAATGAGACTAGAAGTTCGATTGTATCTTAGATTTCCAAGGTCGTGTTATTTTCTGGCACCCCATTAAGTTGAAGGAACGATCTGTTAAGCGAGCGTGAAGCGCAGTGCATAAATTCATTGTTATTAATTTCCATAGCAACTAAGCATGTTCATGTTTTGTCTGACATACTTATTTTCTTCGGTGATATTGTTCGGAACGTACGTATAGTCGTGAAAAATACGACATAAACCACACGAAGAACTCTCGAGAATGATAAGAGCGGCAATATTTCGATGCAAATGAAAAAAAAGATCTGTAAGATTATCAGAATAGTTCATTATTCACGAGCTCACCTCCGCGAGAGTATTCGCAGAGTTATATTCATGGAAACAAGAATAACAGTTTTTTAATTCAAGAGCTAGCCTTGTCACGGTTCATTAAATTTTACCACGTGGATTATCTTTTTTTCCTGGCTCGGAAAGCTTTTTGGTTTAATGTCGTATCTAATAAACTGGGGCTCAATTCACAAAGCTTGTCTTTCGTAAGTGCGTTTACGTTAATGATGTGACCCACATCATGAATGGCTTATGAAAATTTTTAGCGTAAATCATTATTTTGAATACGAGCCATGTTATTTTTGCAGATGTGCTGCACCTGTCTAGGTTGACGTTACATGTCCATTGAACGCCCCACCCCTGTTTAGGCCGTTCGAGTCATTAAAATGTATCCTGTCTAGTTGACCCTACGAAGTCGAACATTCATTCATCACGCGATAACTGCAGTGAAATCCCGTGTCTTCGGCAGACAGATGCATAAGTCCAGCAATTCGCGGAAGCGTATTGCAGTAAAGACGCGTTTTTTATCCAGAACTTTACCTCTCAAGCTCAAGCAAACTATTTATCCTTTTACAGCGAAGGCAGAATTAGGGTGGCAACAACTCCGACAAGGCCGCTTGGTTGTTTAGTAGCACGCAGACGGGCGCTATGGTATACACGCCTTGAAGATAAATGTCTGAGTTAATTTTATTTAGAAGTTTCACGCGCGTGTCTACAATCATGTCTGCGCGTCACCTTAAGAAGAGGCGGCGCCCGCGTCAACGACTTCGGCCCAATATGGCGCTTACCTGGACAAAGTGTGTCACCACCCTGATCCCTGGGGAGGCGGCACTGACTTCGAGGCACCCTCATTCAGACAGACACTTCGCGCTATCGCGTCGTGTCTTATGAAAGGCCGTGTTGGCGGGCTTTTCGAACATAGGATTGTAAAAAGCGCGTATCACACCGCACTTTTCGCAGGACCTTAGGTTTGCTTCTTCATTACATGACCTAGCTCACACTGGCAACCACGTTAGCGCGTTCGCGCTAGTAAGTACGCTGCGATTGGCGTAGCCGTCTTTAATAAGACGTCATAGCCTTTCTCCAATACGTCTCGTCAACCAATCGCATTTGTCCGTTGTATCGCGACGTAAGAGGTCGCGCTAGCGACGTGTTCAGTTTCTCTTTGGAGTAGCCATGGGTCGGACGCCTGCCGTACGTTTCAAAGAGGAGCAGTGGCAGTACGAGGAACGTCGACGCGCCCAGAAGCGCGAGTGTGCGCGTCGCTGTTGAACCAATGCAACACCCTCTGACCAATGTCAATGGGCAACTGAAGCCAAACGCACGCGCCTCAACGTGCGCGACGCCTTGCCGTCGGAACGCTTGCTCAGCTTCGCTGCAGTGGTCTTACCTACCTATTCGCAAACAGTTGGAAGGGCTCTAAATTTTTTGTAGCGTGAGCTACACTGGCCGAGGTTGAGCAGTTTCGCGTGGCTTCTGGAGAGCAGGGCTGCGCATTCCAGAGGAGTGACGTCATAGCTGCAGCAGACACAGTGGTGCCGGCGCGTGCCCCTGTGCGCCTCCGTTGCGCAGTAGCCAAGTCTGACGCTGCGCCGGGCGTTGGGGCCGTAGAGACGGCAGCGTGTTACTCCACTGACCACCGAGCCGTCTTTGTGACAATAGAGAAGCAACCTGACTTTGAGCAAAATATAAATGTACATGTGTCACATAATACGTGTACCATGTGTGTGTCATTGAAGCAGCAGTAAGCATGATAATCAAGCTAATCCTAGACAACCAGGAAAGCTAAGAATACTCAGTTGAAACTTCGCTCACGCTACGTATATCCTGGCATAGCAGAGCTAAGCCACTGCTAAATTTTTTTCTTTACGTTGCTTCAAAAAAAAAAGAATGTTGCCAGAATCTACAGCGCAATTGTCGATGCTGGCCACTTCGCGCAGAACAATTTCCGTTGCACCTGCAGCGTACGTTCATGGTCGTGATTCCGAGTAATCCATACGGGGCGTCTATTTCTCGTCGAAAGCACTGCATTGTTTCGAACCGGATATTTATTCAGGCATGAGTGTTCTGCAGTGCTTTTTGCTTAGAGTTGATGAGAAACGGGGGCTTATTGGCTGTAGGCGATGAATTGGTACTGGAATAAAATCGAAACACGATGCTCGCATCTCGCCTAGTCTTTCCGTGTTTTTGTTTCCTGCATCCGTTTTGAGTCCTCTTTCTTACTATTGTGTGGCCTTCGCACATCCACATTTTTAAAACTGCAGACATTTCATTGTGTTACGCAGCCTCTTTGTCGTTGCCAATTCGTGCAAGCATTGAAACAAAAGGCAATAAACGCATTCGTCTGAAGCTTCTTCGTTAAAATGGTTCTTCGAAGTGCATTTTACGTTCCTTTAGTGACGATTCTCATTAGAGCTTTTCTTGTATGTCTGATCATTTAGAAAAGAGCTTTTTCGCAACCTCTAATTGTTACTAATTGATTTAAATGGTATAATAATAAATATTATACATGCCCTACGTCGAAACATAAATTAAATGTATAAATGATTTACTTTGCCATGAAAAGAATCCGAACAGTGCCTTACTTGTGAATAGAAGCTTAGCACTCGTTTTTTGTTGTTTGTTTTTTCAGGCCATCGAGCTTCGTTATTTTCTTTTCCGAAAATGTGGATAAATTTAGATCTGAAAGAATTATGGGCGTATTCTTGTTGGGCATTTTATTTGCCCCATTAGCCCCTCTGAGCTTGGAAGCAGGATTGCCAATGGTGGCTACTTTTCGCCAAATTGGCGAATTTGAGAGGCCCGTGGCGACCTAAATTATTAATGGCGACATGGCGAATTTTGGCGATTTTCGGCTTAGGTCTCCACTGAGTTATGCATCCTAAGCTCAGTGTGTTCCGAACGAATGAGCGGCAACATTCTCTGTATTTTTCTTGGTTTTAGACCCACGAGTAGAATCCTCAATTCATCTAGATGCAGGAGGTACTGGAACGGCCCCCAGCGACACTCTAGCGAAATGTAAGTCAGCGGACTGCCTTGCAAACCGCGAGGGGGCAGTGTTTGACTATAAGTTTATGGCTTTAGGTGCTTTAAGCTTCTCTAAAGTTTCGCTTTTAGGGGGCTAGTCGCGTGTTCAGACCAATTGTTCCGCCAAAGCTCCAACTGTTCTGAATAGCTTGGCGACTTATTCACTGTTGCAGTACCCCCAATTCATCTGGCAAAGACTGTCTCGGAATAGCGAAGAGAGGCGGATACGCGGCTATTAGTCCAATAAAAATATTTATTGAGGCATTTTCCACTCTTCTCGGTGAGCGTGTGCAATGAAAACAGTTGCTATATAACATTTTACATAGTCTACCTTATCATTAATAAACGCATTGGGTTGACGCGTGTAGACATAGGTGACTATAAGAAAGGGTCGGTGGCGTCCGGTATCATATTAGTTCGCAATGAAAAGGTGTAAGACTCACTAATGATCGGTTCCTGTATGAATTCTGTCGTGTTACCTTCAATAAACCTTTTAATCCTTTTAATTCATATAGGGTACGTAAAGCTGTCTACAAACAACGCTCTCACGGTTTTCGCCCAAAGTTTACCACACTTTTACCTTTGAAACGAGCGGACAGGGATGGAAGGATATCATGAGCGTTTCATTCATTCACCCTTGCGCCACCACGCACATCTTGCGGCTAGTCGGAGAAGCAGCACCATGCACTCCCTTGGTGAAACGGGCGATACGACTGGCATTGAGAAATGTCAACGTAATTTCAGGGTCTTGGATGGTACTGTATTTTACGGGTCTATACGTGAGTGGAAATTTTTATTACTAGGTATGCAGCACATATCTAGAATGGCGACTTTTTTTGCGAAATTTGAAAAAAAATGGCGACTTTCGGCGACTTTTTGCTCGTCGTTTGGCGACATTTACGCGAAAGTCAGTGGCAACCCTGCTTGGAAGGCCCACGCGCGTCACTGCTTTCAAAGATAGCTGTAAATTAACGCCGCTAGCGTGAAGAAGCGAAAAGAAACGTGAACAGGTATAACACCATGCAAATGTTTCGCAAGCTTTCAGGCTCAGAGCGCAGCGGTGGCAGCAGAAAGCTTTCTCCAATCTCCGCATTCGAGAAATTTTATAATGAGATTCTCCGTGAAAAAGAGAAAGCCAAGTTTTGTGTTCCCTGTGTTCTTGCGAAACTATTCTTTCTGGGCACGTGGAGATGGAACCAATACCGGGGACTCCGGGCTTCGACGAAAGCATCCAAAGTGGTTAATTAGTGGCAGCACACTCGCAAAGACATGAGGCGATATTGTTGTGCGTGTGGCAGTGTGAAAGAATGTTTCGTGATTCCTCCAGGGCATTCTCGAGTTCCAGTTAAATGAAATGCGGGCGCCGAGTCAATAAGCTTAAGCTTCCCACGCGACAATTCATTTCGCGTTACCGGTTGCCAGGCAACCCAGCTCTTTGCTGCTCGAGTGTGCTGTACCTTACATTGGGGAACCTCCGCGTATACCTTCTTTCTGCAGTCGTGAGAATAAGTTTGAATGCCCGTCTCTACATTGCGGGCACGTCGACATCACTTTCGCAACCGCCCGTGCTGTTGCTGTCAAAGCCGTGTTTTGAAATGTCGTATCAAAAGAAAGGGAAACCAGAAATGACACTGTAAGGGCCCAGTGCCTTCTCCTTGTGCTTTTCACTGCGAACCCGCAACGTTTCCATCGAAACGGGTCTATTAGAATCTGAAGCCTTTTTTTCGACTCTTTGGTACTCAATTACCCGCAACAGTGCTTTTATATCGGCTTTACATGTACGTTTTTTTTTATGTTCACAGCCGTACGTGTACTTATTTGTCAAGTTACAGCCGTGACCTCCGGCGTTCCTTTGTGTCCCGGACAAATTGCCTCACGGTGCTGTTGAGCGGTCGGGACAGTGACTCGGTTTCGTAACCACGAGGCATCTAGCTAGTATAGATTCTTTTCTGCTTCCACTAGCGTGTATCCCACGCATTTCTATTTTCTACAGTTCCGTGCAGCGTTATCGCCTTACACCATCGACCGAGATTTCTGCCCAGATGTGAGGCTCAAAGATGAGGGAAATTCCTCCGAGATTTGAGAAAATGGCGATTTCAAGTCACGTTGATGGGGAGCAGGAGTTATAATGTCAGTTTAGCAATTAACGCTTAGTTAAAGCACCGTGAACAGCAGGAAAACGCGAGAAAAATAACACGTCAACCTCGGAATTATTAAGTTTACTTTTCTTTTTTTTTTCGGGGAAGTTTTATTCGCGGGCGCTTACGCAAAGTGCCTGATCGATCTGAAGCACTCTTTGATGCATAAACTCTGAGATAGCGACTAGCGCGCGCCTCTTTTGTTCGACAGTTACGTCATAGAGCAACCCTAATGGAGAAACAGCAGCTCTCTATATAGAAGCGAGTATTCGAGAGAGCTTCGTAGCTTCAATATGCAAATCACCGCACAAAAGTTCGACCCTTCCTCTCACCTTTCCTCTCTTCTCCTCGTTGAAACCACTGCACAGAATTCGAGCACTGTTGTCGGGTAAGCCCCCAACGCCGCGAAGATAGTTCCCATAAATCCTTTGGATGAAGCCCCTCCAGCCGACTCTGAAAGGTCCTTTATGTAACTCCATGCCGGGGCTGCTCCCATTTCATTCACATCTCGCACTGACGACTTCGCATGCGGCGAGTTTATTCATGCTGCATGTTCACCCCCAGGCGACAGTGTGCAATAACTTTGTCGTACATTTTTCGAGGAATATGGAGAAGCATATGCTACGGCATATTGATCGGTTCTCTTGACACGAGGTAACACGCCTGCAAGTGAAAATCGTTTTCTGCTGCCATTGCATTTGTATTTCTTTCTTTTTTCTGTTTTCTTTTTCTTTCTTTTCTTTCTTTTTTTCTTTCCTTCCTCTTTCTTTCTTTCTTTCTCTCTCTTTCTCTCTGTCTCTCTCTCTCTTCTCCCTCTTTCTTTCTTATTTTTTCGTAGTTTCTTTACTTCTTTGGGGATACACTGTCGTTTCAAACATCACCTCGCTACACAAAGTGAAAATACCGTTATATGAAACGACTGATCGCGTACACGCTTGCAATTTTAGTAATATCGCGCGAGCGTTGACCCCTACATGGTAGCACCTAATGCAGGCGAGAGTGAAGATTTTCCTACATGATGCGCAAGCGCAGAGAGCACACTCGTGGAGAGGGCCTATCTCAATACTTTTGTTTGCTTAGAGAAGCATCAGCCTTATCTGTGCGATCACCTGTTCAAGCCGGTGTCAACGCTGATCGTCGTAATACTTGTATCTTTGCTTTCGGATATTATGAACTACCGTATCTCGGTCGACGCTCTGCGATATATTAATAATTGCAAGGGTGAACACGGTTTTTTATGGCGACTGGATTTCACCGCCTAAGCTGTACACGCAAATTGCGGTAGAATTGTTGAGAGCTAGTTGGTGGAGGTTACATTGAAGGAAAAAATAAACATGTCTCACGAACATGTTGGACATGTCACACTCGTTTCAAGTCAGACACGAATGTATCCAACATTCTGGCATTGTTTTCGACCAGGCTTGTTGTGCCTATGGGTCTGAATAAAAAGGGTTTGAAAATTTGTAAATTTGGTCTCGTTTCAGTGGATAAGTGCCGAAAATGCAAGAATATGTTCACTATCATAAGTAATTGTTTTGTGAAAAGCCGTAATAACGTTCGGTGGGTCACAGTCAAAACCAGCCTGACTAGCCGCCTTTGTTAGATAGTTATCGGCGACAGGCTTTTAAAAATCGTGTGCGCGCTGCAGGGCGCGTCTTGAACCAGTTGCGCGTCAGTTCCAGCCTGCTTTACATAGCTCCGTGAGTTCCGGCTCGCGTGCTAAGTGCGTGAGTTCTGTTTGCACAAAGCGGAACCTGCGAAGGTCGTTCTTTTATTTGCCCGAGAGCACCGCGCACAAAACAGTCTCAGGCCTTGAACTTTTTTTGGTCAGCGGCATTCGTCCACATTTTAGGCAACGTTATTACATAAGCTCTAGAACATAAACAAACACAGGGCTGAGAACCAACATTTTAAGCAAGCTTTTATAACTCACAGATTTCGGCTCCGGGCCCGAAAAACCCAGCACCGGCGAGAGTACAGAAATACGGCCCTCGAAGGTTCGCCGGTCGCATGCGTATTTGTATGCGCCGTTTTCCATAGTTGATGCTCTTTCGATCGCGGGTTTGTGGTCTATCAGCCGTTGCTGATTTGGCATCTGAGCTGTCTTTTATCGAGGTGACTGTGCATTTCAGGTTGCCATATTTCATGTTGCTTGAATATGAATGCATGACCGTCGCAGAACTTATAAGATTGCATCTCACCTGTGTTTTGATGGAAATAGGCATTGTGAGCGAGAAGTTCATCGTTTTTTTTTTCGATAGGTGCGCTCAAGTTTCAGAATTGCGAAATTGGCGGAAAACTGTTTTTTTTTTTTTTTGCGGCCGAAATTGGTATATTTTTAGGCGAATGAAATTAATTTGGGCAAAACTAATTTCGAAGTCATATATTATATATATATATATAACACAAGGTTTCCTACGTTTCGGCATGAGGGCCTGCCTTCGTCAAGTGAATCTACATAGTATAAACCACACACGGTGTATGTGTGTTATAGTGGCGGTGTTATGCTAGAGTTTGCATTAAACGTGTTGAATTTCGCGTTTATAGGCTTTTTATTTTGAATATTTCAGACTAAACCTTAAATCAAACTATACGCATACCATGGTGCGGTGACACGTACCTCTAAGGCCAATTAATTTGGCAAAGCAGTCTCGCTGTCCCCCGCAAGGCTCAGTATGGCTCAGTAATTGAAGACAGTCTTTTATGCGAGTGATATCGAATGAGATAGCAAAAGCGAGATATGAAATTGCATCCCGTCGAGAACCTGTCTACATTCTTTAAGCAACACCTGAATGCTTGAAGTTATGACTATATGTTCCATGGCATCAGCAAATCAAAACGTGCCGTAATGAGATCACAGAGTTAAAAAAAAAGCAATAAACGAGAGGGGGGGGGGGGTAGGGGGGCGTTGTTGCTGATGAAGGCAGCTGTCGGCCCACGATAAAATGAAGTGAACTAGTTTTCTTTTTTTTTTCTACCTCGTTTCCGAGGAACACTTTCTGGCGGAAACTGTTGTTTAGAATTGCAAAACGGATCCGATAACGAGAAACTGGTCTCAGCCACTTCATTAGACAAAGAAATTTGCCGGCGGCCACAATCCGTAAGACCTATATACTGGCTCTTTGTTTGCAGGCTCTCCCATGCGCAACCATATAGACAACGCTATCTGAAAAATAAAGAGCCAAGCATTATCTCCCACCTTCTATGATTCGCGAAAATGCATTTTCGTTGTTTCGTGGCTTGGCAAAGAGCCGACTTTCATTCGTGTTTGCATTGCGAAATTGCACAGAAGCTCGTTAGGCGGCCCATCCTGTTGCTATGCTATTCTGTCCCCGCTTATGCGTAACCATATCCGTATACAAGTTGTACGCGGCATCCCAACATCTCGTTGACTGTCGCATCTGATACCCAGGATATCCTGCCACCGTTGTGTTTGCTCTTTCCACCGAATTGATTGATTGATTGATTGATTGATTGATTGATTGATTGATTGATTGATTGATTGATTGATGATTGATTGATTGATTGATTGATTGATTGATTGATGAAACCGCGCGAAATAAATAGGACGACAGAGAGGACACAGTACGAGCACTGATGTCAACAAGTCCATTTATTCTGCGTGCAGAAAACAAACGCACTAATGCGCCTAGTCTAGGCACAGAATTAATGCCGACCTAGTAATAAAAAAAAGGAAGGAGAGAAGCTCAAACCCTTCCAACAGCACATGCGTATATACGCTAAAATATTGCAAGAAACCCAAGAAACAAATTGATTAGCAGCGGAGATATTTAACTTCCTTGTCAAGTAAGGTGAGTGACGATTTGATCTTGTTATTGATTGGATTGATTCACTAAAGGCTTACTTCGCCATGTATGCTCAACACACTCGTTCAATTTCTTTGGTAAATATGGTTGCCTTTTTTTTGTTAATATTAAATGATTAAGCATTTCTACGCCGACTCATGAGAAACTGCTCGTTCGTCCGTCCCTCAGTCAGCTCAGACGATCATAACTGCAAAGAAATAATTATAAAACATAATGAATTTTATTGGGTGCTGGAGTTTGAACCCAGACCCCGGAGTTTGAAGGCGTATACACCTCCGCTCGCAGGATGTGAGCATATCTGAACGATATGAATGAGTGTTGTACCGGCGACACAAAAATAAATGTAAGGGCAGAATACCTGCGGCTCTGAAGGCTACGTTTAAATACTTCGTGATCGCGGAATAAAAGCCGTTCGTAGGACACTCCGTATAGTCGACATCGAGCGCTGAACATATCGGGAAAAATCCGCTTTGAGGAAATTCGATGCCAACTCGCGTTTCTATGATCGCGGGGCGGCCTTTAGTTAGGTCGTTCCGGACGCTGAGGAACGCTGGAAAGAAGTTGAAAGACGCCGTGTCGATGCTGCCCGAAAACAATGTTACAGGAAACGCCGCGCCTTCCCACTTCCCTGAGAAAGCTTACGCATTCCTTAGATAACTCCCAGAGGAGATTCTGGGTGGAATTTTCTAGGCTGTATCCGAATATAGGTAAAGGATAGACATGAAATGACACAAAGAAAAACTTTTGCTCAAACAACTAGGTTTTGCTTACCTGTTTCAATTTTTGACGAAAACTTACGTGCTCGACTAGGAAAGCCGTCTAATGGCTTAAATGAATGCACGTATATTTGCTGTTTAAACGACTAGATCAAAGACAAGTTGCATATAACCCTTGTTCCATGTCTGTGTGTGAAACTAAAGAGCCTTACTAAGCAATCCGAACTATGCGGCTCCATTGACGCTTCGAAGAGCGTGCACCAGTCATTTCGTGTTTTGTTCCACATCTCGTAAACGGATGTCTAACAAGCAAATGTTACGTTAAATTGTTACTGATGTGAACCGTCTGTGATAATAAATTTTTCTAACACAGATTGCTGTTGCGCTATAACCTCTCACATGAGCTACTGCGCCTTAAGGAAGTCGTACATGTAGTAATTCTAAATGAAACTATTCGTTAATTGCACAGGTGGCCTATTAGGCGAAAGCCTTGAATGTCTCGTTGCGTTGTGAACTTGAGCGAAGCACTGCAGGCGAACGAAGTGGTACAAAACGTGTTATCGCGCAAGCGTGGTGTTTTTGGTATTGTGATAGAGTGAATCATTAACTAGAAAAATTGCTTTTCTCTTTAGTGTCCCTTTAAGATCATCAGCACTTTATTGAAGATAACGTCAGTGCAACTTCAAAACATTTAATGTCCGTACAGTAGTAAAGCACAGTGTGAGAAGGCTCATAGATACTGCTATAGAGTTAGTCAAGAGTTAGTTTATTAAAAGTAGTATAAAGGATGTACTGCGTAAAACAGGGAGCACGTTTACGCAACTTTTAGTGTCCTCTTGCGTAACGCGTCGAAAGTGTGAAGAGCAAACCAAAGATGTACACTTTGCCACGAACGACCTAGACTAGTTGAGTTGCGCCGCCCACCACCACCACCAAAAGTCAAAGGGTTCCATTGATTGCTTTACGCTAATCGTCATTTTGCGCCATCCCGTCTTATACGCGTCATCTGTTCATCAGCTTCCCGCAAGAGTTATGTGCAATGTTTCGGAGACAAGGATATTACAGCAGGCCTTTTGCTACGCGCGATGCAGTGATACGATGCAGAACACACCCTCATCATTCGAATTCCTTTATGTCAGCCGAGTCATACAAGATGTCTTTAATAATAAATAAGTCCACCTTCCACTACTGTGAAGATGGCAGCCAGCGAAGGTGTAACTATGGTGGGCCTGGCTAGCAATTATTGCTGGTAGTGAATTCATATATTTCATTATTGATTATATTAGGCTACTAAAGAGGCACACTCTCAAACATCTCCGTTGTTTTCTCTTGCGCAATAGCTATATATCTCATCAATGGCGGCCAACGGCGTCTCAAACGAAATCTCTAGTATGTAAGAAACCCTTGTTTTATAAAGTAGAAAAATGGCATGACGTTTCGTATGCAAGTGGTGTTGGAAATTGTGCGCAGCGCGAACAGGAGGACGAAGAAGAAGGTAGTGGAGTAGGGCTGACTGGTTTTGGAACGCTTTGGTATGTACGCCCATGTTTGGGACTGTATCGCGCTGAGCGACATAAGGCTTCAGAGAGATTTCCCACAAGTGCTATTGCCTTTCAGGCAAATTGTTCACGTCATGCTGCCATGTAGGAGAAATCACACCTTTATTTCTACTTTTACGCCATGTCCATTTTTTTCGAAGTAGAAACGCTGGATTAGTCGAGTTGATCGTTGGAGGAAAAATGTTGTTCTACAACTCTTTGGCTTCGGACGCAATCCTCCGGAGCCTAGCCACATACAGCTACGCTATTGCACTCAACCTCATTATACGAAGTTACATCTTACACTAATAACTTTGTTATATCCGAAAATTCGTTAGAAACGTACATTTCTAACACTGTATGTATTGCAAACTATTCTTCATTTACTTCGTTATACCAATGTTTTGTTAGATCTGTGTTCGTTATACGGAGGTTTCAGTGTATATAGATGAATGGTATCTTTTTTCTGTTGGTTATGCCATGATGGCTGGACAGTTCATGCTAGATTTTAGTGCCCTGTTGAGGTGAGGTGTGGGCAAGGAAGGGGGTGCCCTCTGCGACAGATTCTTAAAGGGGGCATGTCACGGTCACCACCAAATTTCTGTTTTCAACTAAAAAATAGAAGTAGAGGGCCTATTGTGTCTATACATATATGAAATGTGGACTGTAAAAGAATATTTCGGAGCAAAATAATCCCTAGAAGTCGCCGCTCTAAACCCCGCCCACTAACGACAACAGCCATTTTGGCAGGGCGCGCAGCTGACGCCCCTGCCAAAATGTCGCGCCCTGCCCTGACGACAGCTGACGCGCCCTGCCCTGTCGACAGTTTTGTTCGGCCGTGTGCTGTGAAAGCACGTGACCGATGCCAAACACTTTTCAGTTTTCGCGATTGTTGCCCGGAACTAGCGAAGCGGGCGTCCGATCTCCCATCAGTACTACTGACAATGCTTTGACCTTTAGAGACAGCACTCTGCATACGTTAGTGCACGTCTACCCTCCCCATAGCAACGGTCTTGAACGGTGAAGCGCGAACGCTGAGCGGCGTTTCCTGACATATCGTTTTACGTGAACACTCTTCGGACCAGCCTCTGATTCAGTGAAACTGGTTAGCGCTGGTTAATGTTGGCTTGTTTCGACTACATGGTGGTTAAGCGGGACTAGTGTGATGTTGGCTAATCATGGCTAGTGTTTTTATTTAGGAGTGCTTTAATCCGGGCAAGTCGGTGTGGCATCTTGCAAAGTTAATCGCACGGAAGACGAATACGTAAGAAAATACCCACACCCAGTGCTGAACTGCCAACTCGTTCAGAACTGGCCCTGTGTCTTCGTCTTTTCTATGCCTTGGTCTTTCGTGCTGATTAACTTTGCAAGGTGGCTAGCGTTGTTGAATGGTGTAAGGTTCTGGCTATTACTGGCCAACGTTGACTTGACTATCCACTGATACAACAGCATCACGCTCTTCATTCAATCTCAGTCCATGGTTCAGCTGTCTAGTATTCTACGCAATATTGTAATATTGCAGATACGTCTTATACTTCTTGAGAATTCATTGCCCAATTATTGGAGCTCACATTGAACAAAATATCAAAAGAAAAAATTCTGTGTGTCACTATATCGCCCAGTCCATAATAGACAACGCCTATTTGGGTCGGTTAATCGTGCCTGATTTTTCTTTTACAGCGAAACCGTCTACCCTGTACCGTCGTCTTCGTCGTCGTCGTAGTTAGTAGTATAGTAGTACAGCAGCAGCAGCAGCAGCAGCAGCAGCAGCAGCAGCAGTAGTATTAGTATCGTAGTAGTAGTAAGTTAGTAGTAGTAGTTAGTAGTAGTATAGTAGAAGTGGTAGCAGCAGCAGTAGTAGTAGTATAGTAGTATAGTAGTAGTAGTAGTAGTAGTAGTAGTATTAGAGTGGTAGCAGCAGCAGTAGTAGTATAGAGTAGTAGTAGTAGTAGTAGTAGTAGTAGTAGTAGTAGCAGCAGCAGCAGCAGCAGCAGTAGTAGTAGTAGTAGTATAGTAGTAGTAGTAGTAGTTAGTAGTAGTAGTAGCACAGCAGCAGTAGTAGTAGTAGTAGTAGTAGTAGTATAGTAGTAGTATAGTAGTGGTAGCAGTAGCATTAGCAGCGTCATGACGGTCGGTGACCGAGGGTGAAGTGAAAAAGAAATCAATAAAAATAAATGATGATGATGTGTTGCACCGAAAGTCATCATCATCATCTTTACAGCTTCCCTCTCCTAAGTTCTCGCGGCGTAGAACTGGCTGGACTTTTTTTTCTTTCTTTCTTTTTTTTAATAGCCACCATCTATCCGCCGCCATCCGAGAGAGGCGGCCACTTCGCGGCTGCGTCCACGATCTGTAGTTCGGAATAACTTCGCAACCTTGCTGACTCGCCGAAGCATAGTGCGTAGGAAGCAACCGCTGTACCGGGAGGATGGGGCGGCGCTCTTTAACCTCCCACCGTGCAATGCGCCCGAGCGTTTGCAAAACCAACGCGGCGACGGCGACGACCGGCGCACGCTTCGAATACCCCCAAGGTCCTTTCGTCGAAAGGCACTGGGATTGTTGTGCGCTCAGCGGAGCTTCTCCTCGACGCTCTGACCTTGAGGAGCCTTGAGATGGATATTTTCGTCACCGAGGCGGCACTCCTCTGCCCGGCTTGCATCAGACCTCACTCGCGCCTCGGCTGTTCATTTGCGTCTGCATTTAGTGTTCCTCCCTGCATCCCCCACCCCGTCCTTAAACGTCATCGCATCGCTTGTTTGTTCTCTCCCGAACTCTCGTTCTCATCTGGCCGCCGCCTGCTCCCCGCACTACGTTAGCGTTTTTCCTCTAGTTATGCCTTCTTGGTTTTACGTTCATATGGCTTTCACGGACGAAAGGCTCCCTTGTCGACGGTTTCTTCGTTACAGTTCCTTCTTTCCTTACCACTCCGTGTCGTGGGCGATTATTGCGAAACACTCCTCTTTCTGGTTCATTTTTTTTTCTTGTTGTAGCTTTCCTCTAAATGTCAAGATAGTTTGGAGTCTACTCCTCTCGACGAGCAGCTGCAAAATCGGCAAAGAAAATTTCTTGAGAAGCTTCCCTAGAGGTTGCCTTACAACAGGCCGTTTCACTGTCTATATCGTCTCTCATCTGGGGTGCGTCTAGTTTGTCTATAACCGGTGGTGGTCAAAGTGCAAGAAAAGAACACCGGGCTTTATATTGGCCCTTCTGAGAAGTGTGACCCCGTGCCCTTTCGCTAGGTCTTGTGACGACGGAGAACGCTTTCTTTTTTCTTTTTTTGCGCTGACGCTCGTGTTCTTTTTTTCCGCGAGTGTTTTCCTCCTGCCTCGGGGCAAACTGGGCGTGCGTTGAAGCTTGTACAGCTCAATCGTGAAACGTCGTTCAGTAAACCGAAGGAGATATATCTTTTGGTATTAGAAATTGACAAGTGAACAGCCCACAGCCAACATCTGCTTGCTTACACACCACCCCTACAGCATTAACTTTTATTGCACTATGTCTGTTTCCTTCTTTCCTTCCTTTCTTATTACACTTTGAGGTGCTTTAGCTAAGGAGGAACTGAGAGAAAGAGTGATAGATAAAGAAATTTAGGCAATCAACTAGACATTGCCCCGTTTTCTACGGTACATGAAGTGAGGGGAAAGGTAAGTAATAGGAAAGAGGGAAGGCTGTGCGTAGATGATCCATCAAAAACGTTGAAGCTTACAGCACGTCAACTGCTTTCAAGTATTGCAAAAGGGCTTGCATGACGCTTAGGGCTGATGAGCTGTGAGGTCAAGTTCCTAACACGTATTTGTTCTGAAAGCCTGATCTTCAAGTGCCTGGGAAATATATGTGACCCTGTGGTGGTCGTTGCAAAACGTAGGAAGTGAGTCACTGCAATGACATCGGCTAAGATTCACGTATCGAGGTGTTCCAAAGTTCCCAAGTCCCGCTGCCGTAGATTACATGGAATATTGGCTTGCGAACTTTTGATCCCCCCCCCCCCTCGCAGTAAAACAGCGCCGGCGAAAACTACAACAGACCAGACGAGGAGAAGGACACGTAACACAAGGCACCTTGTATTACGTGTGCTTCTCCGCGTCTCGACTGTTGTTTTCGCCCGCGCTGTTTACTGCGAATATGAACCGAACCAACTAGTCCAAAAGTACATCTTGACAAGTTATATCTCTCGTTCTCCGACCCTTTCTTTACATGTGCTTCTTTTGAAACCCGGCCTATTTCGCATCACTCGAGCGGTTGCCTACTGCCATGGAAGACAGACGGCCTTTTGCATGAGACACAAGGTTCTTCCTCCCGAAGTCATGGCTCTTTTTGGCCACGTCCCGCCTTCGACCGGACACGGGAACACAGTCTGCAAGATCCTGCGATCGGAATGGATGCGGCAAGAAAAAAGCGCCTTGTGTTTACATGTCCTTCTCCTCGTCTATTGTTTTCGCCGGCGCTGTTTTACTGCGAATATGAACGAACTAGCCCAAAAGTACATCTCGACCCCCCTGCCCACTTCCTCAGGCGGTGTGTAGCCAGAATTTTTTCGGGCGGGGAGGGGGTTTCAACCATACTTTATGTAAGTTCGTGCGTGCGTATGTATGTGTGCGCGTACATATACTCAAGCAAAAATTGAAAATTTTCGGTGGGGGGGAAGGGGGGGAGTTGACCTCCCCCTTCGCTACGCCCCTGCACTTCCTGTACATCCATGAACTGCTAAGCTAGCCTATGCTTATGAGTATAGAATACTTCTGAGAACTAGATAAAGGGAGCGAAAGCAGAGACAAATATCAACCATATACACGGTTGGATTACTACGCGACACGGGTAGAAAAATTCGTGAACGGGGGTGTGCTGTGCCGACGTTTCGACAACAGACTTTCTTCTTCGAGGCTGCAACGCTTTTGCAGCAAGCAGATGCGACTTGAAGAAGACAAGTCCGCTTGTCGAAACGTCGGCACCAGCACACCCCCTGTTCACGAATTTTTCATCACAAGCTTCGATCTTCCCCCGACTCATGTCTGCATTTTTTTTCACTTACACGGGGTATAGGAAGCTTAAAATTGCGCACGTTGCGAGTACGTGCGGCCGACGCGAAGCAGCGGAGTGAGACGATGCGCCTGAAGCTTTGAGGACATCCGTACTGACTTCGCATCCAGTTCGCATCCATGATCTCAAGGCCATAATTTTCAAGGTCATAAATGTTTGGGTTTAGCTTTGGATCACCTCACGTCGGCACAAGCACAGTTGACTCCCGCTCATGCTATTCCCAATTCTGTAAGTGCTGTCCACACGCAGGAGTGGGAACCGTAATTGATGAGGAAAATCGTATAGGACGTGAAGTAAGTTTCCCATTGCTGTAACCTGTAGAAAAACGAAACACTCTGATATTACGTTTCTTCTTCTTTTTTTATTTCTAATTAAGGGATGTTAGCAGCAATTAGTTCCAGCGACACAGTCGCGCGGAACAGTGCGCGCAAACAGGTTACACCGACAGCTGCTGATCGGAGGATGGTTACGTTGCGATCCGCGACACACATCGATTTGTGTCGCGGCAGCCAACATCCGGTTCCACGTCGTCGGTGTGTCGCGTGTACATGTACGCGTCGTTCATTACCACCAGTGCGAGGCAGCTGTGCGCGTGCTCTACACGCATCCTCAATGCTCAAGCGCTGAAAGGGGGCGGAAACAAAAGCATAGATAAAAAGGACACAAGCGGTGAGCCGGCTGCGCGCGCGTTTACTCGTAAAAAAAAAAAAAGCGAAAGCTCGTGTTCCGTCCTTGTTTGTTGCTGCTGATCGAGGCGAGAACAGGCAGAAACAACGGGCTGCGTAATACACAGTGGAGACAGCAGTCCGCAACCATGTTCGTCGACGTTTGTGTACCTGTACACGTACGATTGCGAGTTGGTTACTGCAGCGGACCCAATCACACCACTCCGAAACAGCGTCGGCTTCCCGAGATCCAAGGTCATCGGTGAGTTCCGTTACACGTCGCAGCGCTTGCCGAAAGCTGGCTTCGTAGCTTCGAAAGCTTCGTTGTCCTTGAAACATTTTAAGTGCGGTATCGCTGTCCTGCACCCATAGGGAATATGAGTTTCTAAAAGCACCGCGAGGGACGGCTGTGCCATGACTGCACCGCCCGCGACCACCATTCACCTTTTAATGTATTCAGTTATTTACGTACGTATGTATGTATGTATGTATGTATGTTGTATGTATGTATGTATGTATGTATGTATGTAATTAACTGGCACATTGCCTCCTCGCTATCATGACAAGAAACGATAATTAACCAATTATAATAGGAACAACCTATATATATATATATATATATATATATATATATATTATGCTTCTTATTCATGTAAAGATGCGATTAATATAATCAGAGAGAAGAGAAGGCAACTGCAGTACCTTGTAGACATTTTCAATCAGGATTATTTTTTTTAAGGAAAGACGCGTTGCTGAAAGCAGAAGGGATATTTTTTGCTCTCTCGACCCTTACAGATGCTAATAGACGTAGAGAGAGTACGTCCATTAAAGAAAGACGTTGTTCGGACACTCCCTTCTCATTTTTCGGTTTGCTACTAAGTACATTGCCAACAAGCAAGCTTCCTCCATAAACTCGTTAAGGTCTTACCATTTCAGTGATGAGGTAAGACCACCATTACGAGCTCGCAAGCATCCTTCGCTGTTCAGTAACAATGGAAACAGGTAGAAGTGCGGATTTCCTCTAAGACCATCCGAGCCATCGGCTGTCCAACATGGTGACGTTGACACAGCTACAGCTTCGCTTGCGATGAAGTCACACTGTTATTACGTCGGGGGCGCCAGATGGTTGTCTTTCTTTATTCCTCTCAAAGGTTTGCTCCCCATCCTCAGTGCAGGGTAGCCAACCGTGGGCTTGTCAGCGATTCAGCCGTTCTGATACGACAATGGCATCCTTTGTCGAGGTCGACTTGTCATTTCACGTTGCCAAAGTTCATTCTTGCCTGGATATTAACGCATGACCGCCGTGTGTTGCCTGTAGCAACTGAAGTGTTGCTTTGTTAAGCACGTGGATGAAGGTCCCAATTCTTGGCAAGGAGGAAAGAAATAGTTAGCAGGGAGCATTGCACAATGCGACAGACAGACAGACAGACAGACAGAAGAAGAAAGAAAGAAAGAAAGAAAGAAAGAAAGAAAGAAAGAAATAAAGAAAGAAAGAAAGAAAGAAAGAAAGAAAGGAAAGAAGAAAGAAAGAAAGAAAGAAAGAAAGAAAGAAAGAAGAAAGAAAGAAAGAAAGACTGCAGCACGTCAGGCGCGCAGACGCTAAGTTTCGCTTTTCCCGATGTTCCCGCTGAGTGCACTTCAGGTCGAATGAAAAAAAGATATCTGAGCTCTCATCACCAGTGCTGACAGCTATCTCTGATTCTTCTGCACGAGAAGTACGCTGATCACGGGCATGTTTATACTGATGGGTCAACTACCCTCCAGTGTTCGTCCGGAGCAGTGGTAATCCTAGGCAAAGCTATTACTGTCAGTTTCAAGACATACAACCCAACGACATCGACGGCAGCAGAACATGCCGCTCTTCGCGCTGCACTTTGTGTAGTCAACCACGAACAGCCTCAACAATGGTCAATCTTCAGCGATTCGAAGGCAGCCATGCAATCTTTGCTATCAACCCTGCGGCACGGACCATACGAGCAGTTGGTCTTCGAGGTTATGTATCTCCTACAAACTTCATTCGAGAACAACACCACATACACCACATGACATTCATTGGCTGCAAAGTCACTGTGGTGTGATAGGTCAATAAATACGCCGACAATGCTACTCGATAAGCTCTTGGCGACAAGCTCGAGGCAATACCCTATCAGGACCGATGGTGTTAGCCAACTTCGAGTGGGCCTGCACAAGAGATCACTTTCTCCAACTTGGAATGCAGGAAGCAGACTGCACAACCACCTCCCGACCACTGGCCCGACCTTTACGTCTCCAGAACACCTACTGGACTACGCCCAAATGATTGCACTCTGCTTTGCCCTTTATAGCTTGAGTGGCTTCACGAAGTCATTCTCTTTTCGAATCGAAATGGCTGACAACCCGTTTTGTGACAACTGTGGTAGCGTAGGAGACACTAGAGCACATCTTCCGCGACTGTAGTCGCTACAATTAGCAGGAGAAAATCCCTCGCAGTCGCTATTGCTCGCAGCTCAATAACCTCGGTGAGCCCGCGATCTCTTCGCCCTTTTCTTCTCTTCTGCTTGGCTCCCAGAACACGTGCAGAACACGTGACAGATAGAGAGAGAGAAAGGCAACAGACAAAAAGAGAAAAAATACATAGAGAGAGAGAAAGACGGCGATAGAAAGAAGAGAAAGAGAAAATAGAGAGAAATAAAGGGAATGACGACATAAAATATAGAAAGACATAGAAAGAGAGGAGAAGAGATACAAAGGAACAGACTTGAAAAAGAGATAGAAAAAAACAGAGAGCAAGACGGAAAGAGTAAGAAAGAGTAGAAATAGAGAGAAAGAAAGAACGAGAGAGAAAGATAAAAGAAAAAATGAAGCTATAAATAGAGAGAGAGGAAGAAGAGGAAAGAAAGCGAAAGAAAGATAGAAAGAGCGAGAAAGAGGAATAAGAACTAGAAGGAAACAGATGAAAGAATGGGATACAGGAAACAGAGATACAGAGAAAGAAAGAGAAGAGAAAAATAACGAGAAACAAGGGAGACAGCCCAGCTCCGCTCTTCGTTCAGGCTGGTCACCACTGGTGCTAAGCTGCCATAATTTTTTTAGGGGCGAAGCACCTTAGGTCGAGGCATGTGCCGTTGTCCGGCGAGGTGGCGGCGGTGTCTCAGTTTTGCATGGAGTCCGCTAGGTGCGCTGCGGTGCCAAGGGCGTATCATAATTGTGACAGAACGATATGAAACACCTCGAAGCACAAGCCATTTATACTAGTCGGCGTTCGATTTCAACGTACAAATTATAGACCTTAGGACCTAGCTTTGTTGTCGACGCTCACTGTCCGCTGTCATGGCGGTTAGAAAACCGTTGCTATAGTCGAAACAAATGTGTGTATGTGAATAAAAAAAAAAGGGTTCACTTAGACAAACAACAATCATAACTGTGACAAAATAATATAAAACACATACAAGCCCAAACCCTTTATACTAGCCGGTGACATCAACGTACATGTTATGGACCTTACGACCGAGTTCTACGATGCATTTCATGTCATTGCAAACAACAAACAACAGGGGAAACGTGCATACACCTCGTATTTGGCAACTTCAGGCTAGATCCGGTCGAAGAACCATTGGCTCTACATTTCACGGACCACAAAGCAGTAATAATGAAGGCAAAACGGAATCCACAACTAACACAGATATACGAGTTATGACCAATAAAACATATTGTGTATAACTGTACCACACGCGTTGTTCACTCGTTTACCATGCGCGAGTGGGCAATGTCACGGGAGATTAACGGTTACCGAACGATCCCCAGTGCTTCGCCCACTCATCATCATGCACTATCGTGGATATGCGGTTTTTTTTTTCGATTGGTCAAGGGTTCCCTAATATTACGTTATCTATTTTCGGGACATTCCGTGATCCATAGCTAGAAATATGTTGCTGTACGATAAGGCAGTGGGATTTGAAGACGTTTCAGCTCTACTGTTGCAAGGGATCGTCGCACAATTCCTCAGCGGAAACTTCAGGACGATTAAGGTAGGAGCCTGCTGGGCGATGTAAGGGGTCAGCGTCCGCAAAGCCAGCAAACATGAGAGTACAATATTCTTGAAAAAATGTCCCTAACGAGAAAGTAGATAACATTGAATATTGTGTTATATATCTCAGTAACGCTCTTGCAACTTCCATTTCAAAGCTCACAGGGTCCCTTATGCGCACACCTAAGACGACTGCAAGGCGAAAGCCATCTTTTTTTTCTCAGTCGATGTATTGTTCCTGCACCGCAACCCTCCTAAACTTTCTGCACCTAATCTGGTTTTGCATTGCCTCCAGCATCGGAGGCACATCTGCGAACGATTGAATAAAGACAAAACTCAAATTTGGTTAGAAATGAAACACTTTTAAATGCGAAGCATTTCTTAGCGAACTTCTGCGACTTTGACCGTATCTATCTATCTATCTATCTATCTATCTATCTATCTATCTATCTATCTATCTATCTATCTATCTATCTATCTATCTATCTATCTATCTATCTACTATCTATCTATCTATCTATCTATCTATCTATCTATCTATCTATCTATCTATCTATCTATCTATCTATCTATCTATCTATCTATCTATCTATCTATCTATCTATCTATCTATCTATCTATCTATCTATCTATCTATCTATCTATCTATCAGTAAGGTCTATGCTGCAGCTCTATAATGCCTTATTTCTCGGTTTTGCAAGATACAGTCTTCCTGTGATGGGAAATACCTGCAAAACAAATTTGAACGCACTCCACGGCCTGCAAGCTCAAGCTCTAAGGACATGCCTCGGTCTTCCGAAATGTGCGTCTACAGCGGCAACAATCGTCATTGCAGGAGACCATCCTGTGTCAACATACGTAACCACTGATACCCTCAGGGTGCATATTCGACACCTTGCCCGGGTACCTTCGCACCATCTCGCATATTTACCTGCACAAAGGCCGCATACAACATTCAGCCGCACTATTGCTGCCCATAGTACTTCTTTGCCATCGAACTATACGCCTGCAGCAAGGCCATCCTCGCCTATATGGTGCCTACATCGACCCGAAGTGCGCCTTACCATACCAGGAATTACGATGAAAAGAAGAATGTCATCGGTTTGCCCTTAAACAGGCTGCACTACTGTATTACATGAGGTGTACATTGCTCACACCCATATTTACACTGATGGTTCAGTTATGACTACAAGCTCAACCGCCGCCGTAATAATTCAGCAAGAGCTATCACAATACAGCTCAAAATGTTTCACGCAACCTCAACTACAGCTGCTGAACTAGTAGCGCTCCGTGCTGCTCTTCAATTTGTCATGGAGCAGACACCTAATTCGTGGTCTATCTTCTGCGATAGCAAAGCAGCCCTCCAAAGTCTACTCTCCGCTTTACGTCATGGCGCACATGAGCAGCTCGTCGCGGAAATCAGGCAAATCCACCATGAAGCAATAGAAAAAGGGCACCGAGTAGTATTCCAGTGGCTGCCTAGTCACTGCGGCATTCAGGGAAATGACCAAGCGGATGCAGCTGCCCGATCCGCTCATGACGGTGTCAGCAGCAGTGTCACCATTCCCCTGTCAAGATCGGACGCCGCAAGAGAACTTCGTAGGCTAGCTCGTCGCATAACGTTGGACTTGTGGAAGTCATCATCTACATTTACAAGTGCACGGCTGCATGCCTTGGACCCTGATCTTGAATTACGCATCCCGTCCACCTTATCACGACGTGACGCTACCCTGCTGGTCCGTCTATGGCTTGGAGTGGCCTTCTCAAATGCCTATTCGTATATTATTGGAATGGCAGAGAGCCCGTCGTGTGAAGTCTGCGGGTGCAGCGAAACAGTCGCGCACCTTCTCTGTGAGTGCACCCGCTTCAGCTCCGAAAGAACGGCCCTCTCAGCCGCATTAGGCCAGCTGGACAACCGCCCTCTCACGGAGAACAAATCCTAGGGCCCTGGCCTACCCGGTCTTCAGCGCAAGCCGCTCTGAGGGCGTTGTTGAGGTTTCTCCACGCAACCGGACTCAATGTCAAACTGTGACTGCTGGAAGAAAATGGTGCTGTGTAGTACTTGGACTGCGGTTATGACTTCGTTTTGTTTTGTTTCGTTTCGTTGTCGTTGTATTTTGTCGCGTGCTGTCGTCACAAACTCTTCTTCTTCTCTTTCATTCTTTTACATCCCCTTTCCCCTTCCCACGTGCAGGGTAGCAAACCGGAAACTGCTTCTGGTTAACCTCCCTGTCTTTCCTTTCTCCCTCTTATCTCTATCTATCTATCTATCTATATCTATCTATCTATCTATCTATCTATCTATCTATCTATCTATCTATCTATCTATCTATCTATCTATCTATATCTATCTATATCTATCTATCTATCTATCTAGCCGCCTACGACTTTGTGCTCTCCAGGTCGCTTGGTTAATCGAATGTACACCAAAGTTGGTATGGCGTAACATGTCTGTATTGCGAACATAAATGACAAGTCATAACATGAAAATCATGACACGCATGTCATGTACAGCATGATTTACATGCCACGCTCATGATGCGCTGGCGGCCGTTTCGCTAGCTCGATATACACCGAAATTGGTATCTTGCGACGTGACTGTGTGACAAACATAAATAACACGAGTTAACATGAAAGTCATGACACACATGTCATGTACAGCATGACTTACGTGCCAGGCTTATGGTGCGCAGGCGGCCGTTTCGCTAGCCTACCCCGAAGTTGGTATTGCGCGACGTTACGTGTGACTGTGACGAACATAAATAATAGGAGCTAACATGAAAACCATGACACGCGTTTTGCTAAACGACATACAAGACGATGTATGTAGCTGTTGGTGGCTGCTTCGCATTACATCGATTCCCACAATGCGTGGGATCTGCCGGCTTTTTATTTTAATGAGGTGTTTTAAAGGCCCTTTGTCGTAATTTCAATTGAGATAGGCGAGGTTGCACGTGCTGCTTGCAAATAATCAAAGTGACGAGACCAAGCATGCGCCCCTCAGCCCCAGACCTTCCCCTATGTGCGCATTCCTATACCTCCAGCGCAATTCTACAATTCTCACGTAGCGCACAGAAAGCATTGCCCATTTTTTCTTAGATATAACAAGGAAAGAGCACGAAACATCTCAGCGTTTGGACACACGTCCGCTCTCTACTAGATCTTATGAGCGTCTCTAAACACGCAGGCACGCAGTCCGTCCCCTCCTGCCGACGTAGCCGCACACCACCCTCACAAGCACAACACACGCGGAGCGACGCACTGCTCTTCTTCCGTCAACACCGCGATCAAAGGTTGCCCCGCCGAGGCAATGTTGGCGGATGTGGGGCGCGGTCTAACGGTTTCAGACCCTCGATGGCGGCAGACGAGGAGTTGCGGTGCTTTCCTGGAAAAGCGTCTGGAGTGCGCACGTGACGTTCAACAAGTACAAATGGAAACAAAATAGAAATACAACATCACCAGGTTTTGCACTGCCTCCGTGATCGGCCCACTACTGACCAAACTAAGACGCATTTGATGAAATCATCATGCGACATCGCATGACGTCACAAATTTTGGCGATTTGTGACATCGTGACGACGTCATATGGTGACGTCATCACGTGGTGATCTTTTGCATCCCACCAAACCCACCATCTACAGCTGCGATTCGAGCCCTGGCCTTTTGAGTGAGAAGCGGGCATTCTACCCCTGCACCACTTTGGCAGAGCCGCGCGCAACTCTTAAATGACGATACATTGCAGACTACCGATCGCAGCGCCACGGGCGGATTGACCCTGTTTGGTCTTCACTCTCTGTACATTGGTGCTGCGGCCGTTCCGAGCACTCCCCTGTTCTAGTACACTCTATCACGGCGTAGAATTTTTTTTATTGTCGCAACTTCTAGTCATATCAAGAAAAGTCATACTAGACGCGTTAAGAGTCATTCTTTCACAACGCAAACATTACGTCGTCATGCATGAAATCATTGCTAAAGTCAATATTTTATGCTGAAACCCCCGGAATTATGATTTTTAAGTGTTCGTGCTACACATTTACATCTTCGCCGAAAGGCTTTTACATTTAGTCACATAAATAAAAATGTGGAAGTGGTTTTATACATGCGTGGCTGCTTTTGCTACTTTTACTGCACTTGGCTCAAGTTGGCTACTTCTGGCTAGTTTTTCCAATTTTCTGGCTATATTTTGCCTTTTCGACCTTTCAGCCCTGCGCGTCAACTAGAAGATTCATGTCAAAAGAGATAGGCTACTTGGCTCCGACTCATGCAATAAATTCCTTATTGCTGCGAGAAATATCGATCAGTTCTGCGTTATGGCCTCGCGAACGATTGTTGCGCTTCGCAGAAGTCCACGAGCAGTTCGGATTCAGCACTGGAGGAACATAGCATATGTCCAGGACAGATAGGCGGATATAAGCCTTGGCCGCGACAGCGCACCCGCGGTCATCGTTCTCTTCTTTGAAGATCTGCGCGCTCGCGGCTGTCGCTCCCATAATATATATATTATATATATATAATATATATATATATATATATATATATGTGTGTGTGTGTGTATCTATGTATATATATACATAATTTTACACAAAATTTCCTCGGTTACAGTGGGACACTTTCGCAGAGCTCGCCCCGACGTTGTTCTGTCGCAACGGTGTACTGCTACCGACCCGCCATGCGTTCGGGACAGACAACTGATTTTTCTCGACCCAGTTTTTTACGGCGCGACAGGAACCCTTTGTAGCGTTTGTAGCTGCAGTGGTCTATCTGAAAAGCACGTAGTTCTTTTATAAGCAGTATTTATCGATCAAGAAAGGCTCCAAACACGCATGGAAGCTTGCTCCGGCATCGCTGAGAAGTGATAGCGATGCCGCTAGCCCTTGTGAAAGCTGTTGTTGTTCTGTTTTTGCAGGAGTTACTGTAACTATGCTTAACCACCTTTATTTTGAGCTTTCCAACTATTTTTGAAAATAGCGAGCTGTTACAATGAGATGTGTGGCTTTATACACCTTCCCGGTATTTGTACAGCGTTGTGTGCGCCTGTGCCCAAGGTTGCCTGCGCCTGTGTCATGGATGGCTTGTCCCGGCGTCGTTACTCTCTCGATACACGAGCCAAGCCAAGTAATCGAAAACGTAACTGCGCATATGCACGGCCGCACCGAGTAGCAGCGCGCGCCATTGCTGAGACGAAGTGTAGCTAGCAGAACTACGTCGCTCCAAAATCTTAGCGACCTGGAAACTACGTGCGCGGTTGCATGAGCGCGCTGAAAATTTGCTCAAGACGCGCTGACGTCCATGGGATCATTACGTCACGCGAAGGCAGCGCCACTTTAATGCATACTACTAACGAAGGCCTGTATGTACATTATTATGGAGTAATACCTTTTAATATAAAGAAACGAACAATATTTCAATACTAAGAAAAATATCGTCGACCGCGTACAGCAATCAACGGTCACGTGGCAGTCTTCATCGAATCATTCATGTTTCTGCCGCCAGAGGCGCCACAGGTCATTTTTCGCGACTTTCAATTAAGAAATAAAAATATAAATCCATCTCTCACAAAAAAAAGAGGGTTGGTTTGAGTCAGTGCGACGGACAATCTTTACATCAGTGGAGTCATTTCACTTCATGTTCTGGGCAGTTGTCGGTCCCTTTAAGAGTACCATCCAATGCGTCAGACGAGCGCCTATTTAGCGTATAGGTGCAGCTGTTGCTTAATTCATGCAGCTGTTGCTTAAATTCTACCAGAAGTTGTAGTTATTGGAAAACTCTCCCTGCAATACTCTATAGCACCAGCCATCAACTTCGTTTTCAAAATGACATTTGTTTTTGTCTATCGGCAGTTGCGGGCACACGTTTCTATAGCTAATTTTTGAGCGAAGGAGGCTGACATTGAACACCTTCACGTGAACACTCGCAATTTTTGCAGCGATTATGCAGGTTAAATGGGGCAAAATTCTACATGTGCGCAAATATTTTATTTCCGGAAACTAAGCCGTTTAAGCATTTCTTTATAGCTACAATATTTGAGCAGCTACCTTATTAGTAGAAGCACCGCCATAATTACTATAAATTTGTTGAGAGTTTACTGACGTTTCCTTTGCGGAGGGCGATGAAGATGAAATCTAACTTTGTGTAGAATGTAAGACTGAGAAAATGGCTTTACCATGTGCCACAGAGTTATAGAAGCCATCACATGTAACACCACGGGCACCATTGTAGGCAACAGACTGGAATCGGCGTCTGTGGGAGTTCGTCCTGAAATTGGAAATGCTCTATAGCTCAGTTTTCTTGTGTATTATTTCAGACGGGAAGGTAACCCGTTTCGGTGGCGTCTCGGCGTCGCGACTTCAAGAAAACAGGTGTGTGATCGCGTCTTCAGTGAGCCCCACGGCAGATGCTACGCGTACAATAAATATAAATATATATTTGAGGTGCTATACCGTCAGATGTTGCGCAGTTGGCGATCACACGAAGCCAGAAGGACATTTTCTTTTCTTTTCTTTTCTTTTCTCTTGATGTTCGTATTATTTTCCTGAAATGCACGTGTCGTGTCGCTTCGGCAGACACAACCTAACGCAAAAAACTCGCGCGGCCCCTAATGAATTTGCCTAAGACTACTCGAAGGCGACAGCCATTTTTTTTTCCTTCTCAGGCGATGTATTGATCCTACCCCGCACCCCTCCGAAAGCTTTCTGCCCCTAATGTCGTTTCGTACGGCCTCCAGGATCGGAGGTATTGCAAGCTTTGTGCAACTCACCTATAGTTCTGCCCTGCCTCGGGCCACCTTTGACCAAGCTATGATGTCACATGATGACGTCATTAAGTGACGCCACGTTATGCGACGTCGTTGTGACGCCGCGAATTTTGGCTATCTGGGATGTCATGATGATGTCATATGGTGACGTCATCACCTGATGATGATTTTTGCATGCATCTTGTTGACGCCGCCGACGCCGCCGGAAGACGCCGACGATCAATTTTTCGCGTTTGATGAGGCATCTAAGCATTTCGCCTTTAAAAAAAAATTATGGGTCTTTCACTGGTGAAGTCACTTGGAGTGCCAAATCAATCGCAAAATTTGTAATTATTTTCTTTTTTATTGTTTCTTACTTCCTTTATTATTTTTGTTGCTTTATTATTGCATTCTTATGTCTGATATTTTTATTTTATCACATTTTACGTATTTATTTCCTAGAGAACCAATTTTTGTTGTATTTTGCGGCAGGGTACACTGCTATCGAGGACAAACAACTCCTGCGTGCTTTGAATTTCCCGCGCTCTTCGCTCGTAATGAGACTCGCAGTGCTTAGGCATTTAAAATACGGTGCAACATTCGACCTCACTAAACCCACACCCACAGACTGGGAAGGTGAGGGATCGTGGCCATTACTACCTGAATTTTGCATAAGGCATCCGTTCTGTTCTTGTGGTGTAGTGGTTATCACATCCGCCTAACACGCGGAAGGTCCCAGGTTCGAGCCCTGGCAGGAACAGTTTTTTTTTTTTGCAGCTTTTTTTTGTTTTTGTTTTTTGCAGGCAGGTGGAAGTAGCGTCTCATGGATGGCACGTACCTTTAATACGTGTGAAATGACGTCAACATTGCATTTAAACTGGCTTTCCATCTCTTTCCCTCTAGCTCAAATTGCTTCTTTGGAAAGATGCGCTGCAACGCAACAAACTTCCAGCACCCATTGATTCATTCGATAGATAGATAGATAGATAGATAGATAGATAGATAGATAGATAGATAGATAGATAGATAGATAGATAGATAGTAGATAGATAGATAGATAGATAGATAGATAGATAGATAGATAGATAGATAGATAGATAGATGATAGATAGATAGATAGATAGATAGATAGATAGATAGATAGATAGATAGATAGATAGATAGATAGATAGATAGATAGATAGATAGATAGATAGGCTTTTTTGAAAACTAAGCAGGTTTGCCTCGCTGGAGCACATGTCTCTCATCGTACTACACGTACATGCTGTGATAAATGAAACGATGCACAGGAACGTAACTAGCGTAACAGGACCGTGCGCACAGGTCCGACCTACACAACAAATTAAATATCGAAGCATATCCCGAAGTTATTGCCTCAGAGAAAGAGTCAGGCATGTGAGACTCGCCTAGAGAGCATGCTGCATATTCTTCGTATACATTTTTCTTTTACTGCAATTCGCGTATTATCAACATTTCGCCCAGTTTGTGACAGGCTACTGTTGCAATACAGCCTGTGCTTCGTCAGCAATATCTGGTCAAGCCCGCTTTCCCCCACCCCCTATTGTAGGGTCGCAAACCGTATGTTCTAATCCCGATTGACTTCCTTGACTCTCCCTCTTTTCTTTTTATCTCTCTCTGTCTCTCTCTCTCGCTCTCCCGGTGACACATGAAGTTACCAAAGCGAGTCATATTGTTCTTTCCACTTTCTTTAGCATCTCGTATTGAATGTAGGTGCAGCAAAGCGTCCCGTTTGATAAATCTGGCAAGAAAATTTGCACTCTTTCACAAGACGCACATATATGTGTGAAAGCAGGCGCCAGTATCTTTTGAACTTGCGTCAGACGCTGTGGCTGAGAAGTACGTATCAGCTCTTACTGTGCCCGTTCCACGCCGAAACGGGATGGTTTGACAAAGGTAGCATAATCGTTTAGTTTTTACATACTTCGTGTTGACCGTCAAAGCTTTCAGAATGTTTATTTTTCACAAATGTCGCCCACTTGAAGATGTGTTCTTATAGTGGTGATGTCGGCCATGGGTGCAAGCCAGCAGATCTCAAGAAGAGACTATTTTTATTGATTGCGTGAAGTCGTTTTTAATGTAGAGTAATGCTTTGGTCGAATAAGGTAGTACCTTTACTTTATGTACCAATTCGCTTAAATGCATTAAGGGCAACTAAACTTATGAATAACGTCAATTTTAACGCAGCCGCCCTCCGAGCTTCGAGCGTAAAGTTGAAACTCGCAGTGCATGCGTGCACTCATGACGGTGGTAGAATTTCCGGAAAGTGAATGAACGTTTTTCGGAAATGAGAGCCGCAATACAGCATTATGTCGACTGCACGAGTGCACTCACTGTTTCTACTCGAAGCCATATCTGTAAGCAAGCTGAATAAAACTTATTTGTTTATAACGATAGTTAGAACTTAATGCAAGTGCTGTTAAGATCACACGTTGTTTAGCAGGATTGTACACAAATAAGGGGTCGCAGGAGCATAGAAAATAGCTGTGTAATGGGTCAACGCTTAAGCCTGTTCTTTTGCCAGCCAGCTCAAATAAACAAGTATGGCCACGGGGAATTAAAGAGCACCACGGTGCCGGATTTTAGTCTACACTTCAGCAGCAATCGCAAACTTCCCAACTCTTATTTCGCAGCCATCGGAGGGCCGATTCCTATACGCCTTAATTGACAGCGAGCGCGCAATGTTTATCGATTCCTGGAACCATTAGGAATTCCACTGCGTCTCTGCCAGGACGATACGCTATAGTGAACGCTTTCATCCGTGCTTTCCGCACTATCGCCGCCGACGAAGAACCGAAAAACTAAGAGAAGCTCGCCAGCTGCGTTGATGTCGGGGTACGACACGGTCCTAAAACGACAGGTGCGTGCGGCTGTGAGGACCAAAGCAAAGTCATTTGTGTTGAAGCCCGTACCCTGGCCCCGTAACGCCACACCTGTACACGTATACGGAAACAAATGTAACTGATACATTACGTTGCTACAAATATAACGTGATTTCATTGGTCAATACTGCTCAGCTTATGTAATCTTGGATTCCCTAAAACGTTTGGATTCCTTTTATGTTATTTTTTTTTCGATCTTATTATTTCGTTGAATTGTGCCAACGTTCAATAAATTATAGAAGATGATAGCCTTACTTTTTTATCGTGTCTCTTTCGTCCGTCATGTGTCATTTGTCGTCGCTATGCAAAAGCTCTGAAAATTTTTCGTTGTTATATTCCCCCGTTTCCACTAGAATGCACCCCTGTTGCACAAAAATAATAGCGTGCTGGATTGCGCGTTCAATGCAAAGGCTGATTTATAGCGCATAAGATTGCGCTCGCTAAATTCTAAATTCACTAAGCTCTAAAGCATAGTGCCTTATATGGCATTGTTGGGGATGTATCCCGATTACGGATTCGATGAAGGCTATACACGGGTCTTAGTTCGCTACGCGACGCTAGCCCCGTTGGAGCTGCAGGGGGCTTCCCCGAGCAGCTTGTCTACCGAAACTATGGATTCTTTCCATCGCTCCCATGACGCTGTTTCACCCTCTTAGCGATCACGTGCCTGGCCGTGGCTTCCCAGAAGTGAGTCCTTGGTGCTCCAACACGCGGCGCGCAGTCCGAATTGTCTCCGAGAGGCGCGATGACATGCAAACACTTCCCCTTCCAGTAACATTCGAGGGTAGAGCCTTGCGTGGCAGGTTCATGATAAAAGAAATTGGCGTGCAGGCACCGTCATAAGAGTAGAGATCAGACACCACAAACCCCGACCAAACAATAGGAAGAGCGCACTGTGGTGGAAAGAAGTTGATGCAAAAATTTATTTGCGCATGCGCAGGCATGCAGCGCTAACTGCCAGTTTGGGACACGTAGGGGTCTACGCGAGAGATAACTAGTCAGTCATTTATTCTAGTTAACCAACGGCTGGCTCACGCATGCACTACCGCTACTATCGATATGTCAGGTGTCTACCATCGAACGAGGGTCTTCATTCTTGTGCCTCTACAACTGCACAATCATCGAATTTCGGTCGCACTCTCGACAATGTAAAGATAGGTTAGATGGTGAGCTGATAATTCTAATATAATAATAAATAATAATAATAATAATAATAAATAATAATAATAATAATAATAATAATAATATAATAATAATCTGAGGTTTAACGTCCCACAACCATGATATGAATATGAGGGACGCCGTAGTGGAGGGCTCCGGAAATTTCGACCTCCTGCGGTTCTTATCGTGCACCTAAATCTAAGTACACGGCCTCAAAATTTTCGCCTCCATCGAAAATGCAGCGTCCGCAGCCGGGAGTCGATCCCGCGACCTTCGGGCCAGCAGCCGAGCGCCATAGCCACTAGACCACCGTGGCGGGGCCACATAAGTTTCAAGAGCGGAGCTAGTGCGAACAGGATCATCATCATGAATCGGCACGCACTCTCTTCATCCTCTTCTTCATCTTCTTCTTCGCTCCCCCAAAACACGTGCGCTGATTTCTCTCGGGATGGAATAACTTTTCAAGATGTACTTTTGGGCTAGTTGGTTCATATTCGTAGTAAAACAGCGCCGGCGAAAACACAGACCAGCCGATGAAATGACACGTAACACAAGGCGCACTGACAACTGAAGGTTCATTCAGTATCTGCACCGAATAATACGCCTTCACATGAATAAACAGAAGAAAGGGTTACAAGAGATATGACAGTGCATCACGTGGTCACTCCTACTGCGCGTGCAAAACGGTTCCTGCAAGAAATCTGAGATCCTTCTCCGAAAGCAAAACAGAAGGCATGCTGACACATGATTCCCCGAGCTTTTTTTTATCTAGTATCCATTGCAGAAGAGCGGTTGCGCACCTCGATTTGAAAGCACTGGCATCATGTACAAATCAGCTGACAGGTTAACAAGGGAGGTTGTTGAAGCGCTAGAGATAAAAAAGCTCGGGGAATCTTGTGTCAGCATGCCTTCTGTTTTGCTTTCGGAGAAGGATGTCAGATTTCGTGCAGGAACTGTTTTGCACGCGCAGTAGGAGTGACCACGTGATGCACTGTCATATCTCTTCTAACCTTCTTTCTTCTGTTTATTCACGTGAAGGCAGTATTTATTCGGTGCAGACTCTAATGAACTTCAGTTGTTAGTGCGCCTTGTGTTACGTTTCCTTCTCCTCGTCATGGTCTGTTGTCTTCGCCGGCGCTGTTTTAGTGGAATAACTTTGATGGCTGAGAGGACGAGTATAGAGAGAGAGAGAGAAAGAAAAAGCCGGCAGATCCTACGCATTGTGGGAATCGATGTAACGCGAGCCCAGCAAGAGCTGCATACATCGTCTTGTAGTCACTAAGGATGCGTGTCATGGTTTTCATGTTAACTCCTATTATTTATGTTCGCCACACAGTAACGTCGCACAATACCAACTCTGGGGTAGATCAAGCTAGCGAAACGGCCGCCAGCGCACCATGAGCGTGGTACGTAAGTTATGCTGTATATGACATGTGTGTGATGACTTTCATGTTAACTCGTGTTATTTATGTTCCTCACACAGTCACGTCGCAAGATACTAATTTGGTTTCTATCAAGCTAGCGAAACGGCCGCCAGCGCACCATGAGCGTGGTACGTAAGTCATGCTGTACATGACATGCGTGTCATGATTTTCATGTTAACTCATGTTATTTATATTCGTCACACAGTCACGTCGCAAGATACTAATTTTGGTTTATATCAAGCTAGCGAAACGGCCGCCAGCGCACCATGAGCGTGGCACGTAAGTCATGCTGTACATGACATGCGTTTCATGATTTTCATGTTAACTCATGTTATTTATATTCGTCACAGAGTCACGTCGCAAGATACTAATTTTGGTTTCTATCAAGCTAGCGAAACGGCCGCCAGCGCACCATGAGTGTGGTACGTAAGTCATGCTGTACATGACATGCGTGTCATGATTTTCATGTTAACTCATGTTATTTATATTCGTCACACAGTCACGTCGCAAGATACTAATTTTGGTTTATATCAAGCTAGCGAAACGGCCGCCAGCGCACCATGAGCGTGGCACGTAAGTCATGCTGTACATGACATGCGTTTCATGATTTCATGTTAACTCATGTTATTTATATTCGTCACAGAGTCACGTCGCAAGATACTAATTTTGGTTTATATCAAGCTAGCGAAACGGCCGCCAGCGCACCATGAGCGTGGTACGTAAGTCATGCTGTACATGACATGCGTGTCATGATTTTCATGTTAACTCGTGTTATTTATGTTCGTTACACAGTCACGTCACGCAATACCAATTTCGGGGTAGATCAAGCTAGCGAAACGGCCGCCAGCGCACCATGAGCTTGGCACGTAAGTCATGCTGTACATGACATGCGTGTCATGATTTTCACGTTAACTCGTGTCATTTATGTTTGTCACACAGTCACGTCGCAAGATACCAATTTTGGTGTATATCAAGCTAGCGAAACGGTCGCCAGCGCACCATGAGCGTGGCATTAAATCATGCTGTACATGACATGCGTGTCATGATTTTCATGTTATGACTTGTCATTTATGTTCGTCATACGTCATGTTAAGCCATACCAATTTTGGTGTACATTCGATTAACCAAGCGACCAGGAGGGCACAAAGTCGTAGGCGGCTAGATAGATAGATAGATAGATAGATAGATAGATAGATAGATAGATAGATAGATAGATAGATAGATAGATAGATAGATAGTAGATAGATAGATAGATAGATAGATAGATGATAGATAGATATAGATAGATAGATAGATACGCTCAAAGTCGCAGAAGTTCGCTAAGAAATGCTTCGCATTTAAAAGAAAGAAACAGAGAGACAAAAAGAGAAATTCTTGGCGAAAAAATACCTTGGCGAGGCGGAATTCGAACCCGCGGACCCACGACCCGAAGGCGAGCGTCCTAACCAGTCGGCTATCCAGGCACGCTAGATGAGCATAGCAAGCCTTGTATGGTATACCATAGCAAGGTGGCGGGAAAGGGAAGTGAGGGTGAGAAGGAGGGTGGTGAGGAGGGGAGAGAGTAAGCATGGCATAGCAAGGAAGAGAAAGAGAGAAACAGAGACGGAGAAAGGGAAGAAAGAGAGAGGATGAAATAAAGAACCATACCATAGGACGAAAGAGAGAAATAGAGGAAGGAAAGTGAAGAAAGACAGAAAGAAATAAAGATAGAAAGGAAGAGGAAGCAAGCAATAGAGAGAGAGAGAGAAAGCAGAACAAGAAAGAGAAGTAGAAAGAGTGAGAAAGGCAAAGAAATACGAAGAAATATATATAGAGAGAGAAAGGAATAGAAATAAACACAGACAAAAAAGAGAGAAAAAAACAGGGAGATGAGAGAAAGAAACAGATGAAGAAAAGAAGAAAGAAATAAAACAAACAAAAGGGGCGGCCCAGCTCCGCACTTCATGGATGCTTGTCACCCCTAGCGCGAAGCTGCTTTAATGGTCTTTTTTTGCCTACTTTCTTTTCCGCCGCGTGCGCTCTTTCACTTGTTAGTCGGCGTATGTGTTGTCTGATCTCTTGTGTTCGTGTCAGCACGCCAACTTCTCTCATCATGAATCCGTAGCATGCAACTAGATCAACTTTCTCTCGTGGTATGTTCACTATCACTGTGTTATCGACAGACACGGTGGTCTTCTCTGCAGCCGGTGTGTAGTAAACTGTACGAAGCGTCCAGGGCTCCAGCTCACCGATACACCTTGGATGCAGTCCACGAGCCTACTGTCGCTCAACAGGATGGTACTACACACACTGACACGAAAGATCATCGCCTCCGTGCTCGTAGCATAACTGACCGACACTTCACGGCACACATTCGCATGAACAACCGCTGGTATTTCGGAACTCATCTCTTGATCAGTGTAGTGAATTACCATGCACTGCACGACAGTAAAAGTGTGGCATGTGAGGGGCATATGAAAAATCCTTGAACACGGGGTTTCGCTGGAGCCAAAGTTTAAATAAGTGGTCTTGTCTTCTTGAAGGCAGCGCATCAGCTGCTGCCTTGAGTGTGCGGGGCATAAAATGTTAACTGCATGGAATGTAACAGCAGTCACAGGTGTGCGCAGGGTTCTCCGTCAGGGGGGGGGGGGTATGCACGGGAAGGGCGCCCACATTTACTTTTGCAGTGTTTCACCAGAGAAGTATAGGTTAGGGTTCCCCGAACGTTGAGGGAGACAAGTCGGCTGGCGTCAAAAAAAGAACGCGACCAGCGCGCGACACAACACAAAGGACCCACAGTGAAGTTCGCGGCCCCATATGCGTGAGTGTCGTAGGCTAACCTCGTAAAACCGCTCCGCAAAACCGTTGCTTCACAGGCACGTGCACGTTGTATAAGCACAGCCTTTTTTCTTTTCTTTTTTTTCTTCTGGACGAGCACGCGCCGCCGTACTATCTAAAAATAATTCTCACGTCCTGTTGCACTACGACGCAAAGTATCTCTTCACGTGCAGCTGTTTTCACGGTTTTTGGTACCGACCACCGGAAACGTGGTTTCTAAAGACTGCGCAGCGCGCGAAGCGCATACAATTATCGTTCGGAGGTCGCAGCTGCGGGCCCTCGAAATGGATGTCAACATAATCCTGAGGCCTAAAAGTGCAGCGCATTTAATACACGTGGTGCGACGTGCAATATAAAAGAGACGGCGGCGACTCCACGTAGTCAACAAAACACTATCAAGAAAGACCGCAGATCCCATACAATGTAAATTTCAAGTATTGCCCGCGCACAGCCCAAACTCTTGCATTCGCCTAGTAAAAAAGGGCAGGAAATTGTAAGTTAAACGCAAGCCGCAATAGCATTTACTTCGAGAAACGTGAACATAAGAAAGAAATGTACAAAAGTTTAAACTGTATTAGTTGGAAGAAGGCTTGAAAGGTTTTATAGTGCAGATGTCCGCGCGCGATCGGAGAGAATAGCACAGCTGCCAAGTTGACCCGATTTTCTTACATAAAATCTTTTTATTGATTGTTTACTAATTGAAACGCCAATGACGTATCACGGCTCCTTCCAATTTAGAGCTACCATAGTTCAGTTGTGCTCACTCCAAACAAAAGATATTCGATAGATATTGAGCTTTTATAATAATAGTCCACATGCCACAATAAATTTTTTCTCCGGGCACGCGTTTTTTTATGTGAAGTATAGCATACATGCCTAGTTTCTGCACTTCCTGCTAAATTAACAATATATTCATAGTACAACAAGGTGCATAAAGCCATTCGAGCTAAAGTTTTATAGGCGTCGTAACAAAGCCTTGCTGCTGCTGTTTCCACCATTCGAAGGTTGGTCCCTGTAATATAGAATCGGTAGTATATCGATAGGTTGCCTGTAAATGCGTATTTCTTGCGCCTCGAAATTGATGCGCAATAACTTCTAACATCAGACATCATCTCTCAGTGGAACATTGACTGCTTCGTCTTCACAGCCTGCCACTCCGACAGTTCAAGCTGTGTCCTCTCTATGACGTGGCACCTCCCAGACAGGTAAAGCAGGAAGATGTAGTCGATGATAAGAATGTGAGAAATGGAATACACGATACTATCCTGCGTGAAGGAATTGTTTTGCATTAAGTATATGTGACCGCTTAGCATTGGGTGGGAAGTGATATCGATATGTCGTTCGGCGCAAGAAATGCGTGTACTGCATGCGCCCCGAACAAATTTTGATGCGGATTCTGTAGCGAATGCTTTTATAGTACAATCTAGAAAACACGCGGGGGGTCGTGAGATTATCCTGGAATGTGCCGCAGTTCACGTAGCAGACGCACTTGACTTGTAGATAAGAGTTCGACGAACATTGCGCTTGCCGCTATCGTTGTGATTCTAAGTGTTGCTTGATTTCCAAAGAATACGTTCAACCTTTTCAAAAAAAACTTTGACTCTTGACTCACCGTTTGAGAGTTTTTGGCGTCACCTCCGTGGCTATACAAATTTGGTAATATCAAAGAAATAAGCCTAAGCAGCCCCTACTGATGAGCTTTAATGTGATATATAATGAATAGCATACATTACGGTTGGTGCGCACGTCTGTGAGCGCAGTTTGGCTCACTTCTCTTCTGTGCCATCTTTTAAAAAACGCAGTTCTACAAAACGTTCGTTCCCTTCACTATAATCTCAAGCGTCTTTACAGCTTGTTTCCCACAGATTTTACTTAATATGCACTTATCTGCTAATTGGTGAGCCATGATATTGATGAAGTAGCGCACAAAAGCATAGTTACGCACATATAAGAAGGCGTAAACGCAGTGTCTTCCTTATATGTCTTTGGCTACACTTCACCATAATCTACAAATTTCGTTGGCCCTGCAGCGAGAAATAGGCCCTTACACAAATAGGTTTAGACAGAATAGACGGTCTGAAAAGGAATTTGCACAGTCTATAGATGGTCTAAATACATTTTTGTGAGGGTAGCTAAATCAGCTCTATTTTGGCTCTCCATCGCTGTTATTCGGTAAAGTCAACATGACTTTGCCGCTATGTAATCATTTCATAAGTGAATGCCCTTGCGTCTACGTCGCCTGAAATGTGCCAGCAAACTCCCGGATGGGCCCTGCTCTAATCGTTCCTGCAACTGCTCTTTACCAAAACACGTCGCCGACCATTATAACAGCACCGCACATTGCATATTCTTCCCACGAAGACAGCGGCGGTCTCTCTACCTGAACGGGGCGTGAAGTCATGATAACAGAACTGATCACAGCCGGGCTGGTTGATCATGATTCATCTTGATTGACTTGTACAGCGCGTAATACAACCGGACGACAAAGCGCTGTCCGTGTGTGCATGCTTCTTCGGCGTCCGTTTGTAGTTCGCGCTGTAGGAATCAATTCAAGATGACGCAAGTCATGAGTTACACACTTAGTCCAAGGAATAGGTACCATGAGCCGTGAAACAAACCCGACGAAGGACGCTAGTGGTCCTTGGAAGGAGTAGTCCGGGAGGTGTTCTGCGGTGTGGAAACAAGTCGCTGCTAGGCCTCATACTACCGGAGCTGTGTATCGCTTTCTGGGACGTCGGGGTGACGAAACCACTTAACATATATAGCGGCGATCAATGCATTCCGTCACCACGGTCGTTCTCATCAGCGAGTCGTCCTTGGGGTGGCGAGACGAAACGTAACGCCTGGCAATATGCTCGCGTTAAGTGGTCCGCAAGCGATGGATACACATTTGCATACTTACAATACAGGTATCGGATGCTTCGTAAAAGCGGCGGGAATGGCCTTGCGTAGGTTTAGAGAACAGAAAGCAGGCACTTTTCTTACGACGTTAGCCATTATTGGCCCGTGACAAAAACGCTGCGTAGGGATAACATGGAGGATGTATACGGTCTCTGGAGTCGTTGCCTGCGAGACGATTCCGTCTACAATATGATCGTTGCATAGTACATATATGGGGGGAATGATCAACGGTAGTGACGCATCTCTCTCGAAAGAGCTGGAATAAAGTGACGATCTCGCGCGTAAGCGAAAGCAACGATGGGTCCTCTCCTTATCAATCCCAGAAATAACAAACCGCGAGATCTCTTATCAGCATTTTCAACCAGTTCTTGCCACTGCTATTAGAATTTCGGATTTGTCCCAGAGTCACCGGATGAACCCAGAAAAAAAATAAGATGCCACAAGGAGGACATCACATGTCGAGAGCATAGGATTGAGAGTGAACTTGTCTGGTCGCTTTGTGACGACGACGCTTGGCTTCTGAGCCCAGCGAGGTCAATGACTTTATCCGAACCACCGTGTACCCATTCCAATACCCATTCCAGAAGGTTTGCGATGCGAAAATGCCCGCGTACAATCAATGCATGTGCATTGAAGAAATCCAGACGTGCTCTGTAGATAATAGCGTGCCACATGCTCTAATAGTGGTCTCAGCTATATGATCATAACTACCGGATCAGATGCGCTTATGATCAGGTTATGGTGATCAGGCTGTGGCGTCCTGATCAGATTATATTACATTCTGGATGAAACCTTGAAATTAGTATAGATTCACGGGAGAGGTGTCAACCTTACTCTAGGGGGTAAGAACGGGGTCGGCCTGCACTCTTGCATGGGGCGTTCAAAGTAAGGTGTGCTACCTTTCCACTGTGCACGAATGTAATGAAGTGGGAGATATAGATCAATACATATGGTTCTGCAAAGCGTTTTCCGCAGTGAAATGGGGAAGCTTATGAACATAATGAAAAAAAAAAACATGTTGATCCCTCCTCCGTCACAGGAATCGGTATAACACGAAAGTGAAATGTGTCTTCGCAGTAGTGTGATTCTTTATTGTACATTGATATATGAGAGCTATGTCTATTGGTGTTTGGCAGTTATATCACCGATTAATGTGGATAGCAAGGACCTTGGCGACTGGTCGCGGATTTCTACAGCGACGACTAATGTCCATGACTATGAATACACCTTTGGGGTAGTTGAAGTAGTTAAAATGCACCCGGACACAGCATACGGTGAATCCCGCGCAAAAATTGGCATCAACAAGCACATAATAAACACTGGTACTCGATGTGCACTCATTCAAAGCCTCGTCGTTTGAGGAGGAGAAGCGGCAACGTGTACATTCCCCAGTAAAAGGGCACCTATGCCTCTCGTCATGCATACACCACCACGCAGCACCTCGTCAACGCGAGAGGCAGAGCTCGTAGCTTGAGCCTTGAACGCTCGAAGGCGTTTCCACTTCCCCGCTGGCGTCTCTCTCGGGATAGGTGTGAAATATAAAGGCGCGTTTGTAAAGGCCTCGTGTATGTGTCGGTAGCGCGGTGGGTGGAGCGTACGGCTCCTATGGCCACGGATAGAGAGGTCGTGAGTTCGACTCCCAGGTCATCCGCGTCAACGAAAGTTTTTGGGAGCTTTTCTTTGTCATCTGCTAGTGTGCATTTTACTACGTCATTTCCGTGACGGAAGTGACATCAGTGGAATCTTGGTGGACCCGGCATAAAACACTCTCGTGTTAAAGGGACCGACAACTGCCCAGAACATGAAATGAGCTGACTCCACTGATGGAAAGATGGTCCGTCGCATTGACTCAAACCAACCCTGTTTTTTTTCGTGAGAGGTGGATTATATTTTTATTTCTTAATTGAAAGTGGCGAAAAATGACCTGTGGCGCCTCTAGCGGCAAAGAACATGAACAATCCAATGTACCCGGCCACGTGACCGTTCATTGCTGTACACGGTCGACGATTTTTTGTTAGTATTGAACTATTGTTCGTTTCTTTTATTAAAAGGTATTACTCCATAAAAAGGTACGTATATGCCTGTGTTAGTAGTATGCATTAAAGTGGCGCTGCCCTCATGTGACGTAATGATCCCCTGCTCGCCAGTGCGTCTTGAGCAGCTTTTCAGCGTGCTCATGCAACCGTGGTCGCTAATATTTTCGAGCGACATAGTTTGCTACCTACACTTTGTCTCAGAAATGACGCGCGCTGCTACTCTCGGCTCGGCCGCGCATATGCGTGGTGACGTTTTTGATGACTTGGCTTGGCTCGTGCATCCAGAGAGTAACGACGCCGGGACAAGCCACCCCTCACACAGGCGCAGGCACCTTGGACGCATGCGCACATAGACGCGGTACAAATACAGGGAAGGTGTATAATGCCACATCATCTCATTGTAACAGCTTGTTATATTCAAAATTGGTTGAAAAGCTCTAATAAGGGTGGTTAAGCATAGTTACAGGAACTCCTGCGAAAGAAGGACAACGATAGCTTTCACAAATCGCGAGAGGGGCTGGAGGCATCGCTATCAATTCTCAGCGTTGCTGGAGGAAAGGTACAGCCGCCCAAATCTTTAACTATTGTGCGCGAGCGCCGAGTTTTTTGTGCATCAGCGCCGTACGACGGAGCCAAGTTGCAAACAGGGCGAGAGTAAGCGCCCCTCTTACAAGGAAAAAAAAAAGCGTTTGTCGCCAGATAACAAATGAACGATCCGCATAGTGTCAGCTTATCTCATGCACGGGCGTGTGGCGTATCTGCGGATTTCATTTCCCGGTTGCTTGCTGGTCTTCGGAACATAAGATGCGACCAAGACGTGCTGCCTGTTTGTCTGAAGTGAGTGAGTGCAGGGTGACGTTCTCACGAAGGAGCAGCAAAGCAGACGATGGGCCCAGCTGAGCGCGCTTCGTGGGCCTGCTTGCAACTTGGCTCCGTCGTCCGGCACTGACGCACAAAAAACCTCGGCGCTCGCGCACGGTAGTTAAAGATTTGGGCGGCTGTACGTCCGCGATCAGAGCCTTTCAGATCGAAAAATACTGCTAGTAAAATTACTACGTGCTTTTGGGATTAACTACTGCAGCTACAAACACTGCGAAGGGTGAGCTTTCTGTAGCGCCGTAAAAAAATGGGCCGAGAAAAATCAGTTGTCTGTCCCTTTAAAACAGGGTTTCCCCATGATTGAACAAAGACAAATTTGTGTTTCCAGAACGTGCACGGATGGTTCTTAAAGTTTCGGTTATTCTTTTAAATTATCTGAGAGCGACTGGCATAAGTGACGCTTGGTGAATATAACACTGGAAAGAGCCGCGAGGGCGGAGCAATCACCAGGCTGTTTTGCCAGGTATGCCAGGCTTAAACAGCCTTTAGTAATAATATCCACACCACCATCACAACAGGTCGACGTTGATGCGATGCGCTACAAACAGAGATATCCACACAGACGCTCAGAAACGCTGCATTATTGAGTTCACGAATAACGACTCGTCGCTGCATCTGTCAAGCAAGATGGAAGATGTCCTTCATATCAATGCGATGTGTTGCCGACAGTCACTGTTGCACCGAGAACATCGCTCATTGAGACCCGCGTTTAAATAAAACACGAAACAGGAGATAAAAAGAACAAACATCTGTAGAAGAGTGAGGCCTGTTTGCGGAGATTCGCAATTATGAACTACTTCGCAAATCGACTTTGTACACACGTGTGTGCACTTGTTCCCTAGCCGAATTACAACTGGAACACATGCACCAACGTTCCGGCTCGCCAAGCTCGTCCTTGGTCTACGTGCTCGGGAACATGCATTTGCCAACAGCTGGGAAGTTCTCCCATCCGGCGCCATCTCTCTTTTTTTCT
>NW_023616224.1:0-23362 GCF_013339695.2 Rhipicephalus sanguineus
CCTGCGGCGAACAGCGATCTGGTGGATGGCCCTGTGTGGGAAACATAGCAGGTGAAGGTTGTTTCGTATTCCACCATTGTCGACGAGTTGAAATGATTCTTCCTTGGCTACGAGAGTGATCGGAGCGACAAGGGCCAGTATTACTTCACTCCACGTCATCAGTCGAGTATGCTTTGAGCTTAACAAACGCTTTAACGTATAAAACTAGCAGGAATGCTAGAAGTGGCTGAACTCGGGCAGTAATCTTGACTTCTAGGAATAAAGTTCACCTGTCTTAAAAATGTGCAGTCAGTAGCATCCTGCTTGATTCGGATCATGGACACGACATGCAAACGTAAATACTAAATAGTAGATTAGAGGAACAATTCTTTTACTCAGTAGGTGTCATAATTGCAAATACAGCTGCAAATAAAAAGCACGATTCACACTAATAGCACACCCATAAATGTTGAGCTTTAGTGTCCCAGTCACCTCCCTCATGTTCATACCCGGGGCGTAGCCAGAAATTTTTTTCAGGGTGGGGGGGGAGTCATCCATGCTTAGTATGTGTGCATGCTTGGCATTGTCTGTGTGTATATATACAACAAGCAAAATGAAAATTTTTCGGGGGGGGGTGGAACTTGGTCGTGCTTTTCTTTTTTGGGTCGGGGGGTTTACATGCTTTTTTTTTTTGGGTTCTGGTGGTGTTTGGGGGTTTTTTTGGAGTGTTGTTTGGAACGCCCTCCAATGCCCCCCCCCCTGGCTACGCCCTGTTCCATACCATGTAGCTTTACGTGACCTTTATTTAAATATAAGCTGTCATGCAACATCCTTAGCTTGGCTGGTACAGCAGCTAATACAAACTGTGCTTGAGAATCCAAGATTTATTGCCAGTACCAACACTAGCTATACACAATAACATTCTGTAGTAGTTCAAGCGCAAGTGTTGCAGCTTTTTTTCAGAATAGCAGCCATATAGCGCTCACATAAGCATGCAGACATACACGTCTAAATGTGCAGCTATTATTCTTTTTACGAAGAACTGCGTGAAATAAACTGGCACAAGGAGACGCACGGACAAGCGTCTCCTTGTGCCAGTTTATTTCGCGCAGTTCTTTGTAGTCATGGATTACCAACTTGCCCAGCGATCAATTCTTCAATATTATCCTTTACGTGCAGCCCCTCCGTGGCAGTTACCACGGCACACCATCTGTCAGACATTGTGCCACATAAAGGGTATTTGCATATAGTACAAGATTTGTCCTTCACTAAATGTTGAGACCTGAAATGTATTGTTATTTTCTGGTACCATTTCAAAACATGACCTTTCCCTTGCAGTGTTGAGACATATATTTGCAATAAGTTAGTCAGGCATCGAGTCCAAATCCATCACTGTGCCAGCCTGGCACTTAATTATGTATGCATGGGTCCCTTATTTCCATTCTCTGCTTCAAGCCCTTCCCTTCACCCATTACTGTAGAACTGTGGCATTTAGGTGTTCCATCTGGCACCGCTAATTGTTGTTACATTTTGTGCCATTTCTTCGAGTACCCATGCCAGTATTTAGTGCACTAAGTGAATGAAGGAACATGTTATGCTGCTGCGCAGCTGCATACTGAGCAGAACAATGAAATGTAGAGCCATGAGAGAAAATATAGAGAATATTGTCACGCTACAACGCAAACACAAGACAGTGAGAAGTTCTACAAGAGTAGGAGGACAGCTTGTTGACACAAAAAAAATAGCAGGCACAAACATGTCTAGCAAGACTGAAACTTGGGCTAGTTGGTTGTCCTTCATGATGAACCAGCAGCACAACCACACACAGAGGAAAGGTACACGAAACACAGCACTGTGTTATGTGCCTTCTTTCCTATGTCCGTGTGTGGTTGCACTGCCGGTTCATCATGGACAAACATGATGTCTTCGGCAAAATCCCAAAGACCCACTAGACATTGATGTTCATTGATGTCCCCATTGTCTTTCTCACCTGCAGAGCACACGCATCACTACATATACAATAGGATGCATTGCAAGGGTTCTTCACCTATATGCTCTCTTGTTGGAGTAATAGGGCATTGTGTGAACAAAATAACGAAGGTAAAAATAAAATCACCCTAAAATACATGCCATATTCTTTATTGCTCAATTTTCAACCTCCACGTGTTCCACTTCAGCACCTGTGCACATAATGGCCCCCTAAAGGATCTCGGCAGTAGTTTCTCTGAAGTGGTTTTCAAAGCTGCTATTGGATTAGATTAAGCTAATTGAATCTCATGAACTTATCCTTTCAAAACAAATAAGGGGGCAGTCCACTTGTTATTTCTAGCAAGCTACCTTAGCAATTTGGCTTTGAACGTGTGCACTTTCCTTGCAATTGTGTCCCAAACAATATTAACTACAAGACACATCATTCTACACTCTTAAAAGAAAAGGTAGTGCTACTTACTAACTTTGAGGTAGTAAATTGCTGTCACAACATTCACTACCTAAGTAGTAACTGCAGGTAGTAAACGGCAAGGTAGTAAAGTTACTACCATGTCATTTACTACCTGCAGCTATTACATACCAAAGGTAGTAACAGAAAGTTAGTAAATTTACTACCATGACAGTTACTAGTTCCTGTTACTACTTATTGGAAGGTAGTAAGCTAAGCTAGTAACATTACTACCACGACGGTTATTACTTAGTTACTAAATGCAGGAAAATAGTATTTGTAAGTTAGCAAATTTCCACCGTGCATGTTAGCTATTTGCAGCAACTATTGATGAAAATTTGCTACATCATTTGATAACGTCAGTCAACTTCATGAACTAGAAAAATTGCATCTTACTTAACACAAGGAGCATGCATCAGCTAATCTCACAGAAAAAAAATTAATGTATTTCAATAAAGAGACTAATGTCTTTAGACATCAGAATCATTAGACTGTCTTTTGCCAGTCTAATGCGCTTTCTCATGCACACCTAATGAGGGTCTACAAGGAATTGGCTGCTGTTAGTGTGTAGAATTCTGATGTATGAGTTTCAGCGTATTGCAGCCTTATGCCTGCAACAGCATGTTTGCTGCACACAGGTCAATAAATCTTTTTGTGGTTAACAATACGAAAGTGTGTAGGCTTTAGAGGATTGTAACAAAAATATCAGCAGAACATTTCCAGCAATGACTATATCAACAGCGTTCTTTACATGTAAGAGTATTTTGAAGCCAATAAGTAATCTTGTAGGCCTATGATGCAGGCATTTGGAAACAAGCTCTACATTGTCAATTTATTTAGTTTCAATGGGACAATAAATGGGGCTAGTTGATTCAATTCCCATGAAAGTGCAGTTTTATAATCACAAACAAACCAATAAGATGATACGAGAAGTTTCCAGGAGTAAGTGCTTTTTATTTAATTTCTCGACGCGGCACTGACGATAGGCTCTCCTGTGCTGCACTGTTGTGGTGGTACAGTTGCTGTATTTGAAACCTGCAAGAGAGAGTGTGAAAATGTAGTTTGGCATTGAAGCGAACAGCTTAGCGCAACACATCAACAGATGCTGCAATTTATGATTGATGACTTTCTGTTTCGAAATAGTGATATCATTTTTACCATTTTACTTGAATAATCCACGTGTATTCAATGCCCAACCCCATAGCCTTGGCTTAATGCTGCTTTGATCAAAAACATAAGAAAACAAACCGCTATACAGCACTTCTGAGGGCTGTGGTGTCATAGATAGGCCAGCTATCATATACAGGCCAATTAGCTCGGTCAGCTTCTTTGATGTAACGTTGCATAACAGCATCCTTTCGCTACTCAAATGGTACTCCATGCATGACTCCTGGATGACTCCAGGAATAGGCTATTCTGCCATGAGAAACGCCCTCATCCGATCATGCCCTCAGTGGACGGAAACAAGTTTTACGATTCAAGTGGAACGCTCGAGGAGCGCGGGGTTCCCTAGTGCTCTTTTGAGCTCCCTAGCTGAAAAGATGCTCGTCACTCTTAGAACGACCAGAAATAACAGGCCAAACAAGCACACTCGCTCTCCCTTGGCTGACGTTCCCTACATTCACGGTTTCTCTCATAGGTTGAAGAAGACTGCAGGCAGAGTAGGCATAAGAGTTTTGTGCTCCATCCCAAACCATCTGGCCTCCCTATGCAGGCTAGTTAACAGGGATGAAACAGTATCCTTTTGCTGTGACAAGAAGCACAGAAATCATTTCATTGAATGCGTGAAGAACGTCATTTATGACATTCCATTATCATGCAGAAAATCATATGTAGGACAAACCGGACGATGCATAAATTACAAAATGCGTGAACATGCCAAATCTTTAAAAGCAACAACAGGCAGGAACCTGGCATTGTACATCATGCGGCTGCTCCCCATTGCTTGACAATGTGCAAGTTCTCATGAAATATCGGGAGTAATGTGCTCACAAAATTTGTGAGGCGCACATAATTCACAAAAGGGAGCAGCTTGCGTTAGCGCGCTATCACTAGCACTATTTGACGAAGAAATTAGCTGCCATGAGCCTCAATTGTGATCACTAAGCTTGTTGTCACATGTTTTGTTTTCTTGTTTTGTTTTCTGTTTTATTGTTAGTGGTTGCAGTTTTCTAGCCTTGCTGTCACTTGCTTAAAAACCTTTTTTTTTCAGACCCTGGTTCTTCGTTTTTGTTGATTTATGAATGTCAGACTTTTAGCGGTTTTAATCAGTTTGGTATTGACCACCATGTCATTGTTCTTTTTTGCCATTTTTTGCTTGTGTTTATGTTTTAATGAAATCGGCTTCTGCCGCATCTTGTAAACCCTATCCAAAAAAAAAGCCGGGCGGCCGAGTCACTTGATAGCATTTGTGCCATTTTTCGATTTTTGCTCGCCTGCCTACAGATTCTCAGACTTTCCAATAAGGAAATCAGTTGATAGTCAGCTCTGTGCCCTGTATGTTCTTCGTCCCGTTGTCTGCGCTCTTTTGCCACAAAGAAGAATCCACATTCAAGTGCGTTGTTACTTGTTAAACATCTTGACAGGATAGCACAGCTACTCAAGAAAAGAGCACATAGCAGTGCTGAACTCACGACTAACTTTTCTAGAAATCACGCAGATACTTAAGATATCACCTGAACCAAGTGTTTTCACAGAGATGATTCCAAAAGATAAAAAAAAAGGTGTATACTTGATGTTTCCGATTTTCCTGATAATTTTGTATGTTGTGCACATATGACTGCACAGCACGAAATCGCAATTTGTTTTCACATAAAAATTTTTTTCAACACAGGAAAATTCGACGAGCGTCGCCGGTTGACGACGACCATCTTACGAAGAGTGCGTTTTCGTAAATTCGCAACCATGCTGGCAGCTACTGAAGCTATACATTACAAATATCTTTCTATTTAGCATAAGTAGAAGTGAAGAAGAAATAGCTCTTATATTTGATGGAATTCTGAGCAAATTATGCATTTTAAAAATTCACGACAAACGCTGCGTTAGTGAAAATTAGTCAAATTTGGGACGCTATGGTTACTTCTGTGAACATCTTAGTTTGTTCATATTTGCTGTATGAATAGGCCTTTATGTGAATAATGAACCTCTGCATTTGTATTTCTCTAATAATTTTCAAAGTAGTAAATTTTCATGTATTATTTGTATGGTCGCCCATTTGATGTCGTCACCGATCATCATGCACTATGCTGGCTGTCATCATTGAAGGATCCCTCGGGCCGTCTCGCCCGCTGGGCACTTTGCCTGCAAGACTACGACATCCGCGTGCTGTACCGCAACGGACGCCAGCATGCTGATGCCGACGCCCTCTCGCGCTCCCCCTTGCCTGACGCCAATGCCTCCTGCTCAGTATCTCACATTGCTGTTTCTTCCATCGACGTTCACACCATCACTACCGAGCAGCGCAAGGATAAATGGATCACCTCGCTGATAGACTTGCTCACTGATCCGTCGGCAACACCAACCACTCGCCCGTTGCGTCGTCAAGCCCACAATTTCGCCATTCGTGACAACCTACTGCACCGACGCAATTACAACGCCAACGGCCGCCAGTGGCTACTTGTGATACCCCGAAGTCTGCGTGCTGAAATATGCGAGTCCTTCCACTCTGATCCGCAATGCGCGCACTCTGGGGTATCCAAAACTTACCACCGCATTCGACAACGATACTTCTGGCGAGGGATGTACCGTTACGTGCAGAAGTTCGTCCGCTCCTGCCTCGATTGCCAACACCGAAAACCTTCAACGCACGTGTCACCAGTCGGTCCAACCATTACCTTGCCCTAACCATCCGTTTGGGCGCGTGGGCATCGATTTGTATGACCACTTCCTCTGACCTCGGCTGGTAACCGTTGGGCCATCATCGCCGTTGACCATCTAACGCGATCTGCCGAAACCGCTGCCCTCACAGCGGCTACAGCGTGCGATGTTGCCTCCTTCCTGCTACACCGATTCATGCTGCGTCACGGTCCACCCTAGAAGCTTCTCAGCGATCGAGGCCGTGTCTTCTTGTCGGAAGTCGTCGAAGCCATTCTCAAAGAGTGCCATGCTGTTCACCGCAAAACTACTGCTTACAACCCGCAGACGAATGGCCTAACCGAACACTTTAACCACACGCTCGGCGACATGCTCTCAATGTATGTCGCCGCCGATCACACAAATTGGGATGCCATTCTGCCCTTCGTCACCTACGCCTATAATACCGCCCCTCAGAACACTACTGGTTTTTCACCCTTCTTCCTGTTGTACGGAAGGCACCCGTCGCACACCATTGACACGATACTACCCTACAAGCCGGATCCATCTGAGTGTGCGCCTATTTCTGACACAGCCAGGCTTGCTGAAGAGTGTCGCAAGCTTGCAAAGACCTTTACAACGCACGAACAAGAGCGGCAGAAGAGCCTTCACGGTGGCACCACCACTTCTGAGTCCACGTTAGTCGCCGGAGCGCTCGTATGGCTCTCGGTCCCTACCACTGCAACTGGCCTCTCTTCAAAACTACTGCCGAAATACGAAGGCCCCTACCGGGTCATCGAGCGCACATCACCGGTCAACTACCTGATCGAACCCATCGAACCAGCTTTGGACATGCGCCGTCGAGGGCGCGACATAGTCAACGTGGAGCGCCTCAAGGCCTACTAACCCACTAATAGTGACAAGCTGTTAGGTCGCCGAACGGCTCCCTTTTAACCATTACGTTTATTGCAGAGAGTAGTGAAGACAGGACAAGAAGGGACACAGATAGGCGCTATCTTTTAAGTGTTTTTTGGACTCAGATCACACATATTTATAATTTAAAAAGAAAAACTTCAACATGCGCAGGCACAGCTGCGTCCAGGAAAAATAGTTATTTCTTTGACAAGTAGTGTAATGACACACTAACGCAATCTCGGCCAAGATTATGAATACTTGCTGACTCAATAATCAATGTAGTATAGTTTCTTTACTGTTTGGCAAACAGGCAATCGCTGCGTTTCTTTACATTGTTGCAATGTTCCCTGAATCTTTCCTTGAGATGTTGCCCCATTTGCCCTCTATAATGCTTACCCCATGATAGGAGTATCTGATAAACGGTACCTTATATGCAGGGCACGTAACGTGTCCTGTGATTCTTATTGCAGCCAAGCCTCTCCTCTGAGTATCTGGGTTGCTGCTTTTCCATAGTTTAACATGCTTATTTGAGGCCATGAACATTATGCTGATGATTCCGAGCACCAACCGTTTTTATATTGTTGAATATTCCGTGCAGATATGGCATCGTGGCAAACATTTTTCGGCCATCAAGATTTGGCTTTTTTTTTTTGGCTTGGCAACTGGAAGGTGGTTTTCTGGGTAGGGCATATGCAAACGATACAGCAAGGTGAACAGGATATCCTGCTTGTGTCAGGGGAGTTCTTTGGAAATTAAGGCTTGTCCACAAGTAATAGGAACAGAAATTTTACTGCGTTAGCGAGCCACAGTGGCATAGGCAGAAATTCATTTCGGGGAAGAGGGCGAGTGGGGGCATGGGCCCGGTCTGCTACCCCCTCGCTACGCCACTGTCCAAGCAGTGTCAGACAATGCACCTTTCTACCATTATTGAGTGGGAGAAACTAAGAGGCAGCAATGGCTTGTTTCCCATCAGTTCGTATAACTAGCTCATGCACTTTTTATGCAAATGAAATTGTACATTCAGGAACCTGATATGGTACAATCCTTGCCCGGATGCTCGTGGGTAAGCACCAGTGGGTGTTAGTAATCATGTGCCAGTGTTAATATGTTAGTGGCTTCAGATTCGAAAGAACCTTTGTGGTATTTAATAAAGAAAGACGCAGTCATCCTCATATCTAAAACATTTAAAAACTTATGTGCTTGCATATTGTACTAAATAATCATGTTCCTATTTCTTGTGGACGAGGCTTGATTTCAAGAACTCGCTGGATGCAAGCAGGATATCCTGCTCCCCTTGCTGTATTGGCTGCAGAAGCCCTACTAAACAAACACCTTCCACCTGCCAGGCCAAAGAAATGGCTAATCGTGATGGCCAAAATGTTTGCCACTATGTCATACCTGCACGGGATGTCCGACAATATAAGAACGGTTGGTGCTCGGGCAATCATCAGCATAGTGTTCACGGCCTCAAATAAGCGTGCTAAACTATGAAAAGGTTGCAACCCAGACACTCACTTGGCTGCAATAGGAATCACAGGACACATTATGTGCTCTGTAAGGAAGGCATCGTTTATCAGATGATGGGATAAGCATTATGTGGGCAAATGGGGCAGTGTATCAAAGAAAGGCTCAGGGAAGACTGAAACATAAAGAAAGGCAGTGATGACTGGTTAGCTGAACACTGGAGCATGTGTGGTTGCTTCCCACTTTTTGATGAGAGTTTCATCGTGCGTATGCACAGCAACGAAACTACTACATTAAAATTGAGTCAGCAACTATTAATAATCTTGGCTGAGATTGCATTAGTGTGCCTTCACTATCTTTAACAAAGAAATAATTATTTTTCTTCGATGGAGCTGTGCCTGCGCACGCCCAATTTTTTTTTTCATGGCAGCTGCACCACAGTTTCATGGCAGCACAAACAACACAGATGTTCGATGGAAGATGGAGGAGGCTTGAAGAGACGAAAAAAATCTTCAAACGGTATGTCACTGCAGCCAACTCTTGTACGAGTAGACTTGCCTTCATCAAGATGGCAACATCAAGAATTAACAGTTGCCCCTTTATGAAGACAACTCCAAGTTTCAAAACGTTGGCTCTAGCGACATCCCATTCAAAGATTACAAGCTCAACAATACAAACTATTCGACGTTCCATGTTCAAGGAATGCAAACTAAATAATATGCATTGCACTGAAGTGCAGAAGGTACGTTTCTCACTCCTAAGCTAAAGGCCAGTATATGCTGTATATCAATAGACCTTATGCAAAATTGCTGCCATCTGTTGGAGGTTTGACGAAGCTAACGATTCGGCGCCATGTTGGAGGCTTGTGCCCGAATTCTATTGCTGTCGCCGCTATCACTTCTTGCTTGTATCCGCTTTGGTAGTCGGCAATCAGGGCATAAAAATGTCAGGCGGGCCTGTACACGTTACCGGCATTTCCTAGTTTTTACGTTGACGGTTATTACGTGTAAAGAACCGCCTCACAGCGAGAAGAAGGTACAAGTTTGACACTGCGAGTCACGTGCAGGCCTGTCGTCGTCGATAATGAAGCTCTGCGCTAGGTTACAAATTGGCCTGTCTGTTTTCAGTGTAGCGAATAAAGCGTTGTTAGCTATCTGAATATCATGCTTGTATAATGTAGGATGGTTGGGAAGAGGCTTTATTTAGCGCGGCTAGGCGCAGCGATGACGGTAAGAAAGTGCAGTTGACCCAATTGAAAGCATATTTCATGAGGGACCTATGTCGAGCCGACGTAGTGTCCATCTAATTTTAAATAAAACGTTGTCCTCTTTTTATCTTTGAAATAATATTATTTCGCTGTTGTAGTCATCCGACCTATGTTATGTACAGAATTACCGTGCGATTAAAATGCAGAAAATTGCGCATCTCATGCACGTGGAAAGTGAACATGAAAAGTGTAGTGTCTCCTAGAAGTAGATGCCGATCAGCTGGTATTTTATTGAATATCCTTCCGATATGTGATCCTATATAACAGGAAACGCCAAGAATATTCGTGTTCACATTGTCGCTTTAGGGGCCTACTGGTGCTTTACAATTTAAACCCGTTGCGGCAAGGCAGTTTTGCTTCGCCGACTGAAACCGCCTCAGCGCGTAACCAGCGGTAGCGCACCCACGGTAGAATGTAGCACATTTCCCGGAACAGCATTTTATTTAGTTTCATAAGAAAAGTACCACGCACTTGAAGCACCTGTTAACATTTCATAGCAAACTGGAGTGTACAGAGGATTTTTCCGAAGGGGGGATCAGCTTTTGGGAGAACCTGATTTGCTCTTCCTGGGGTATAAGTTAAACAAAAAAAGTAAGGGGTGGGGCGGTCAGGACATCCGGGCAACCCGTCTGAACCTGGCAGTGATACCACATGAAATGCTTGAAAATACGCATAGTGAAGAAATACGCACGCAAAGCATCCCACCAGACGCTGACTGTTAAACTCCACCATCGAAAACAAACTACAAACAACACGCTCCACACAATCGGTCCGTCCGCTGCAAATCAATGACGCGCACGAGCTATCTGTCTAACATGTAATTGTTATCCAATTTAATAAACAAGCTAATATCAACAGCACGCAGGCATGCGCGAGTAGCCGCGATGCAGCTTTGAAGCTCGTACACGAAGCGGGTTTGTGCCTGCAGCAAGCACACGGTGCGAAAACTTTCTTGTTCTGGCATGACATGAAAGAGTGTTCTCTGATGAGTGCCGATGCTGTCACATACCACATATATAACGGCGAACGGAAACACGGCGTTAGTCGTAAGCAGTAACCGAAGCAACGGAACGATCTGCTGATTCTCGTCGGCCACGAGGAAATGTACTAACATGGAGGCTTGGTTCCTGCAAACCTTCTTTCAGCATCCCAACAATCTCAATCTCAGCAACACAGCACTCGAAAATATGTTGGCATTTACGCCACACGTTGATATGTACTCCTTGCCTGCGGAGCGCGCTTAGCCTTCAACATGTGAAATGCACACAGCGGCCGCTAGATGGCAGCAGATTTTGCATAAGGTCTATAGGTGCAGTGTCAAGGCAATCTAGTGATGCAAGGAAATGCCTACCACTCATTATGGCTTGCCCGGGCTTGCAGGAGTATGCTCCTATCTTGTACTGCAATCTGCCTCGTGTCGGTGCATGAACAGCTCTCATCGGAACATGCATAATAGATACACAAGGAAATGTTGATTTTCACTCAAGACAAACCCAACCACACACAGATAGTGAGTACCAAACATGTCCTCAGGCAAGTCTATATTCATATATTAAAGAGATCGATCCTTGAATGGGGATCAGGGTGCAATAAGAACAGGTATTAGTGGACCAGCCACTTGCAGACTATTGAAAGAGTGCCATTCTTTCGAACATCACACATGAACAGTAAGCAATCACATGGGCACGTTACCAGTAAAATGTAACAGTGTTACAGTTACCTAAGCCAAAAAAGTGGGATAGTTTCAAACAGGAGAAAGTGCCTCAGACAGGCTGGCCGACGTTTCCATAGGGGACCTATCTTTATCGAAGGCACCTTGTCATCCTTGGCGTGTTAGTTTTAAAGGGTTAGTGTTGACGTCATGTCTAGCGGTGGTGCTTGTCGCTGTTGGTAATTGCTGCCTGGAAAGAGAAAACTAGAGAGAGGAGTGTAGCCCTTGCCACATCATTTCAAGAAAGTTTGCAACGGCGCTCAGGCCTCTCATCTCAGAAGTAAGGGGAGCTGCAAAGAAGGAAAAAAAAAGCAAGAAAAAGGAGAGAAAAAAAGAAAAAAAATGGAAAAGGGGGGGGGGTCTACTGAGCGAGAGCCGTCAAAGGCAAAAAAAAAGAGTGGAGTATGAAAGCCACTTGGAAAGGCTGCAGAAGGGCGGCACGTCTAGCCCTCACAAAGGGCTGCAGAAGATGGTGGGTAAGGCAACTACAGGCGGGAAAGCGGGCGGCGTACTTTTAAAAGCCCACATGTGCGAATTTAAGTGATATTGAGTGGGGTGTCTGAAAAACACGTGCTTGATGGGTGAAGTCATTGGCTCTGTTAAAGTAACTGTTACAGTTACAGTTACAGTTTCCCAAAAGTAACCTGTTACAGTTACACTTACTGTACAAGTAACTAGCTCATGCACTTTTTACTGCATAAAATGAAATAATGTACAACCAAACGATAGATCATTTATTAAATATGTATGAAGGCCTGCGGGCATAAAATGCACGTGGTACCCTAACGAAGTAAACCTAATAGGGGGCCAAACACAAGCATTTGTTGTGTACACCTCATTTTGTTGCATCAATTTTGTTGTTCATGCACCGTTGGTGAAAAAGGGAATTATTTGCAAATAATAATAACATGTCCTCTGATACTCAAAATGGAAAATGTGGTTGATGCACTAGAACGACAGCAGTATCATAGGATGTTTATTAACGACACCCAGAAGCGCATGCAAATAGCAACGGAGAGTGTGTGACGAATGAAGACGACGTCCATTGTGTCTGTTCCATATATATGTTCAAGGTGTATCAGACCCTGTTCGGTTAGCTTTGCGTCCGCTGGGCATACAAACCGTTTCTAAGTCCCGTTATACTCTGGGGCATGTGTTCGCGAAACCCAAAGATTGCACACCTGCAGACGATCAGAGTAGGGTGATATACAAGCCCGATGCGGGCATTGCGACGCGACTTGCATCGGCGAAATGGGAAGGAAAGAATCAACGAGGCTTAAAGAAGGCAAACGGGATGTTGTTAAAGCAACTCATGCAACGCATTCTAAGATGGAGCTTGTTTAACACTTCCGGAGAACAGGGCATAGCTTTGACGTAAACACTGTGACGACGCTGGCTCGTGAACGAAGTGAGGGGAAGAAACTCCTGGAATCGCGGTTCATTCGCCGCGACGCGTCGGCTTGCAATATAGTTACTGTATATGGCACCTTTAGGAGCCATGTCGTAGCATATATAGTAACTATAGTCGGATACAACTTAAGAAGTCAGGAGAGACTAAAGAAAAGAAATAGTCCCGCTCATGCACGCGCCGATGTTCTCCAAAGGCGAAGCCACCGCCATCCCGCTCATGATGTCCGTCCCGAGTGCGCGCCCATTGGTGCAGGCTTGTGTTCATCTGCCTTTGAGGAGAAAATGCCGCTGACTTCTAAAGTTGTATCCGACTATAACATGCAACAACCACATTCCCCTACTGATTTACACGGACGTATGGGACACTGGTCGATCTCCGCCAAATTTTTTTCTTTCTTTCCTTTTCTTTTTCTTGTTGCCAGTGTATACTGAGGATGTCACATGCATAGGAGGCAAAACGTCCATGTGATTTTGTTAATAATTGTTGTATTAAGTTGGAGTAAACCTTTTACAATTAGTTTCAAAGAGGTTTTGAAAAATTACTTAGTTCACAGTATTTGTGCCTCTCAACCGTTTCGCGCTCTGCTGCTTTCTAGCCGTCAGTCAAACACGATTATTGCGCAGCCTCGGACGAAGGAGAATATAAACTTGGCGTCGTGATGTTCCACCGGTACACCAAGAACCGAGCTAGAAGCTCAAGTGACAAAAAGGATATATATACGCCGGAAAAAAAAAACTACTTGAATTTAGCAAGTTGTTCAGTTCCAACATGATTGACTTACGACATGTAGTTTACAAGTAAACTTAAGTTGTGTTAAAGACTGACTGCTGACCTCGGTCTTCTGCAGGGTAGATAATTCTCTAAGCGACCTCCACCCCTAAATTGGTAGGGGAGCCGTGCTGTGGAAAGATGAAAGGTGGAGAGGATATGGGAAAGTAACTGTAACGGTATTTCCCATTACAGTTACTCTGTAAAAAAGTAACAGTGTTACCGTTACAAGTTCCTATAAATTAAAAGTAACTAGTTACAGTTACAAGTTACCGAAAAAAGTAACTAGTTACCGGTAACGCGTTACTAGTAACTAGTTATTGCCCAAGACTGTAAGGAATACCCGAAATATGCACATAGCCCTATGGGCGATCCACATGAAAATAACGATATGCACACTTTTATCGAAATATAAAAAAAATGAAAGAGTGTGCGTGGTCCATGTGCACTTGGTGTGAGGTGGGAATGAGCCATGCATATTGTATTGCATCATGAATGTAAGCCATTCAGGGAACAAACTTTTGGTTCTCTAAAGCGAATTCCCGTGTAGTTTGTCTTGTAGAGTTGAGCTGTCAATTTGATTTCATTTTAAGTTATGTAAGGCCTTCACAAAACCGATAATATTTTCCAACTTTCTGTGAACTTCTGGAAACATATATGAGAATTGAGATCTTTTTCTTTTAATTTATGACCTTACAAAGCTCAATAAACCCTAAATCACTGCATACTAAACCTTGGTTATGCATTTAAGTAAGAGAGCAATATTGGTACTATGCTGAGTAAAAAAAAAGCGTGAAAATACAATAACTTAAAGCACCACACAATAAAGCAACATTCTCGCAACATGAGCACAATCTAAGTTATTTGTGATAGAGAACCTCGTGTGCTTAAAGATGCTAAGAAAAAATATATAATGGCAGAACACGAGCTCACGCATATTTTCTCAAACACACAATATTGAAACAAAGAGTAGCATGTGTTAGCTTAATTAACCTAATTGAATTGACATATTCGTCTACTAACACTATTTGATATAAACATGTGCTTCTTCACATTAGGTACGCATTTGTTGGAGTGTGCACTTAGTACCAGTACGTAACGCAATTCACTCAAATACATTACTTCGAGTGAGCTCCTTTAAAACATTTATGAGGCAGCTAGGTTAAAATCCTAACCACAACAACAACTGCATGGATTTCTGGCGAAAACCTCGGGGACGCAACCACGAAAATATATCCATCATCGTGTGCGCGTGTCAGGGCTGTGTGTTTTGCTATCACGTCAGGGGCGTAGCCAGAAATTTTTTCGAGGGGGGGGGGGGTTCAACCATACTTTATGTATGTTCGTGCGTGCGTTTGTATGTGTGCGTGCCTATATACGCAAGCAAAACTGAAAATTTCGGGGGGGGGGTTGAACCCCCCCCCCCTTGGCTACGCCCCTGTATCACGTCCCCAGTCTTGTGATAATATTGCGTGCTATTGCCGAGTTTGGTGAACTCTCGCATCACCACAGTGAAAGCATTATGGGACGACCCCATGTGTTTAAAAGCACACACTTTCTAACGGCGACAAGGGATTCTAGAAACACTCTCAAGCGATGATCTCGTACAGTAAACAGTCAAGGAATAACAGCACAACGACACGAGGCCTGCATGATCGAAGCATAAGATTGCGTAGCGCAATGCGCATCCTTCAAACATGTCATTTATGGTGGTGTATATAAGTGCACCCAAAGCACAAAACATACCTGCCTATCGGGTATCTGTTGATCATCCTCGCTGTGCCAACACGACGGTTCCTGCAAACAGTTGTCATGCAATGAAGTAACAAAGTTACGTAGTTCAGCGACCTTCTTCAACTTACCCAAGTTTGGCATTGGCACTCTTCACAGTCGCTCGTCAAAAGGCTCAGCTTCCGCTCCTGTGGAACCGCGATCGCCGCTTGTCAAAACACTCGGACGCGGATTGTCTTCGGAAGTACACTCGATCACTCGATCAACGTGAGTAATCGATGAACGAAGCAAGAAAGCACTTTTGAGCGCGGACACAAAGCTGTGCGTCCCGTGAGGCTGTGTTGAGTGGCAACGAACAACGACCATCTTCCGCCACTGGATCAAGGCAGGAGAACGCCCCAACACGCGGAAAATGCCCAGTCGACGAATGTCGCGTACGATAAGCACGCAATAAACGCACACAATACACGACAAACATGTAAGCGCGGCAGCGCGGCACACATGTGAAGCTGGCGGCGGCGCTCCGGCAGTACAACGAGACCTGTTGCAACTGTTAGCTTACAGTCTAAACCAAAAAGAATGTAGGTGGCAGCAGTGTCATCATATGCTACAGGTCATATTTTTTATTAAAAATTTGTGGCTTTTCACACAGGCCAAAGTCAGGAAGGCGCGGCTGTATCTTGAATTCACCGGGCGCATTCGGCGCCAGCAGAGGAAACACTCGCGACGTCAACGTGGACTTCGAACTTTGAGCACGCTCGCTCGGCGCTGTTGCTAGAAGTTTCTCTCTCGCTTCTCGCCGCGGCGCCGATTTCAATTCCTGCATAAAACAACGGACTCTGTATATATAAACGTTGCGTTCGCTCGAGCTATTTTCGCGTCGGGCTCCATATAAGCGTTGCGTCCGCTCGAGCCATTTTCGCGTCGGGCTCCATATAAGCGTTGCGTCCGCTCGCGGCCGCATATAGCGGGCCCAATCCGTCACCGCAGAATTTATCACGCTTAATGGCGATTGAAGGGCCGCTTATATGCAGTACCTTGTGGTGGAATAAAAATGGGCCGTTTATGTGCCGGACGTTATACGGTACTTGAATAAGAGTGTATAATGCGACTCGCGAGTGTTTATGTAATGAAATAGAGCACAGTCAAAATAACGGCTCGTTTCACTCAATTTCAAGTTTTCAGTCAATGAGGAACTTTGATGCACGTTATAAAGGGTAATGAAACACACGAATGAAAAGATATTTGCGCACGTGCTTGAAGTGCACCATGCTGTGCCTCGTTCCTTTTATGAGATCAGGCCTTGGTACAGCACCTCATGCAACACGTTCCCAGGTAAGCCTACTTTATGTCGCCTATTTTGCATCGCGCTTGAAATGTGAGCGTGAAAACTCTACATAGGCTGCATCTGACGCTAATAGGAGCGAAAGAAGTAATTTGGTGCTTTCTCAGTAAGCACGTTCGCCCCCCCCCCCAAAAAAAAAAAAACAGACTAGAATGCGTAGGCATAAGATAGAAAGTAAGGCATAAATTAAGCCTTGGGTGATGCCAGTGATATATAAATATAAAGACATGTTCTGTCGCCTGCGCATCTCGGTCTTGAGAAACAATATTTGGCGGGAGCATGCTTACGTTAGCCTAAGTGAATAAAATTATAGATTCAATCTTAACGCAAACTACCCCGTCATTCAGTTCATCACTCACTTAGCAAATCCCTAAGACCGGGCAGAATACTCAGGAGATTGATATAGTTTAGTTACGGCTGTTTATTTTAGTGTTCTTTAGGCTCGCACAATGGAGGCTATCCACTGTCCACTTTTATTCAATACGCGAAAGACGGTCACTGAACAGCGTTGTCTTGATCCGCATATGACGAATTCAGCCTGGTTGGTTTGTTCCACCGTGCCTAAATGGAGAGAACATAAAAAAACACAAATATTATGCCGCCTACCACAGCTCTTCTGAAAGAAAAACAGGGAATTAACTTACCTCAGTTGGCTGTAACTAACTAACGCTTCCTCATTACAGCGTGTTGAAAACCTTTGAAAGCATCCTTCATGCATTTCTGAAATTAGAGAAACCGTTAATATGTAGCTCTTGGTAACACTGCCTTATAAAACACATCGCTAATTTATGATTATAGCTTTCCACTGAGATGTCGCAGTGCTGTGAAAATGCAAGAGAAAATATTTACGCAGACACACACGAAACATTTGAAGAAGTATAGAACTGGCGTGTTCATCGATTTTTACGATATTGTGAGTATCTTGAAAGATGAAAACCGGCTTTGCTTATGTTTTTCTTGCGTTAATAAAGTGTGTTCTTTCCGGCCCAATTTATAGCCAATTGTACGGTTGTAGGCGGGGCAGATTGGGGAATAAGTAATGGAAAGTGGCTAGCCCGTAGCTAAAAAAATCTGCTCGGCCATTCAGCGTGCCAAGTGATTGTTCTTGACTGTGGTTGAAATTTCAGTTGTACTGGAGCGTACTTCATAAAGTTGAATAGCACCGATAATATCTATTTGGCGCATATGCGATGGACTGACAATATCTTCTGAATATTAATGAATCTGAGCCTGGAAGTTGTCTGGGCACGTGCTTCTAGCATTGACTCACTCGCCTGTTTATACAGTTATGGCTTTTAGAACTCATGAGAGAGGCTCACAACAAGATTAACGATATTGAGGTTTGTGAAACAAAAGTATGAGATGGGTGCCGTCGTATTCGACAACTAATACGACGACACCCATCGAAGCGACGGCTCCTGAATAGGACAAAACTGCTCCATGTTTGACTAAATGATGGCGTTCTTAACAACTAATTGGTAATGTTGACTGTTGCTTTTTCTCATCCTATACATATACCGAATACGTGGCCGAAAGATTGCCCCTATTTTTAGGATAGGTCCTAGATCTGAAATGTCGTGGGCCTAAAACTTTCCAGCGTGGTCAGACAGATTGTCTTGACTCCTGACGGCAAGTAGATTAGACTCACAGAGAATTTATTACTACCAAACTTTTCAATTCACGTTCTTGAAGAACACGCATGCCGGAGGCTAGTTCCTGTTTCCGCTTTCAATTAATATTCATCACGGCCTAGTTTCTGTAGCACTGCAATGCGATGCAAATATCGATTGCACAGCCTTATTCTAAAACACGTATACCTCCTGCGTGACCGAGCGCAAAAAGATTAAAATTGATTTGTGGTCCCAAACATTTGCACATTCTATTCCAAAACTCTCTAACAGATAAATTATTAGCCACGATAAAAGGAAGGAAAGAAATGCGCGAGAATACGGCTCGAATGCCCGCACAAGTTCAAAGAGGAATAAAGCTTTGTGAATACATCGGCTCTGCCATATCCGCCACCCCGCCCCCAATAAAATAAATAATGAAGGCAGAAACAGAACCAAGGGCGGCCACGAATGTTTAAGAGAGCGTTTCGAGATTCAGACATTCTAAAGTGAGCAGGAAAGGCGAAGCAGTGCAAAGCGGCCACTCTATGTCTACATATACCGACGTGTGACAGCCAGGCGATCGAGCAAGATTGTGTGTAAATGAAGTGTAAATGTTCGTAACCATTCCTCTGATGTCCCTGTTCCCATTGCGCGACGTCCTTTTCGTGATGGAGGGAAAAAAGCGCAGCATACAGCTGGGATATCTAGGAGTTCATTGCTTTAAATCTGGGGTCTATATAAGCAAAAAAGAAAGTTAAAGGCGTATGGTATATCTTTTTTGTATAGAGTCTTGTTGCCCATCGGCAAACTAAAGAGGATATGTTCCTTGCGGTAGCTTCTTGTTCACCCGTGTTCTTTAACTGAGGTTACGCTTGCACAGAATTTTGTACAGTTGTGGATACATTTTTCGTGAGTATCAAACACATCTAGGAAAGGAGCATTTCCTGAATCTTGAAGTAAAAAAAAATATTTAGTTGGAGCGCAAGAGCTTCGAGAAGCGTGTTCTCTTTTTAGAAAATATTGTTGAAGTCATAGGGCCATATCTTCATGTATGTAGATCTAGATGTTGCGCAGGAAGTACCTTAAGTTGGAAATGTATTGCTCGTGTGGCAGTTAAATATTTAGCCCATGCGGCGTGATATGCTACAAGAGCGAAGAGATATATCGTGTGGAAACGACGCACACGATATTTCGAAACGTGTTTGTAGCTAAAGCTCAAAAGATGAAAAATCATTGACACGGGCACGAAAAATCTAACTCGTGTAAACAAATAGTTACGAAAGCTCAGCGTCAGTGACGTGTTAGTGTTCATTCGAACGTCAATAACGCTCAGAAGACTGGTGTTTTTTTTTCTTTAGTGTTCAACTGCCACGTCGTTTGCTTCCAAATTTAGTAATGTAAGTAATGACGAAGGGAAATTATTTTATAGCAAAATGTGATAGACGTATTCGTATTTCCGTGACTAGAGCATGTAGAACTTTTATAAATACAGCGTATATGTCAAAAGGCATACTGACCCAAAAAGTCTGCATCTTCATCTGCTCTTCAGCTGTGGCATTAGCGTTGTGCTGAAACGGCGTAAGATAAACACAGCGAACTTTATTGGGCGCTGGAAACAACGCTGCAGGTGGCCGTAACTTCAATGGGATGCGTAACTCCACGCAAACAACACGTAAAGACCGGGGAAGAAAATTCTCATCTAGACAAAAGTTGATAAAATATTTACAGTAATATAGCAGACATCTGTGCGTTACTTAGCTCCGTGGTTTATTTAGGCGTCGATTTTACCATCTCACACCAGGTTTGACTATTGATAAACGAGTGCCGCTAGTTATGGCGCACCTCAGCGGTTACAAAATGTTAGCGCGCCCGATATTTCGTACTGAGTTTCCGACTTCTTTCACACCTGCAAGATAGCCATATCGAATATTTTCTTCTTACAAACTCTGATATGAAACTGTGCAACCAATAACGGTTTTGGTACCATAATTCTACGGATTCATATGACATTTACATAGCCTGGTGAAGTCCGTAATATTAATACTTATAATATGCTTTAACACGTAGGTCGTAAGATCGTAATTTAACACTTGATAAATAATCGGTATGAGCATATTGAGGCTTAATAGTGCGGTCCAATGTGGTTACGCTATTTCCATCATTGAGTATTGCACGAATTATACGCACGTTTTTATCAAGATTCAATAATGCCGTGTCAAGACAATTAAAAGGTCTCAAAAACGAAAAAGGAGGACGAATGAACTTAAGATGAAGTTTGAAGCTTTTTATATGACTTATGCATGTGGCTTTTGGCAAAGAAAATAATACCATGACGCTGTTAATATCCTTACTGCGGATAGTTATTCCATTACGAACCAATGTCCCTGCGTTGTGAAGTTTCAGTGAAATGTAGTTTAAACTGCGAAATGAGGTTAGTCGCCATTGCGAATTGACCAAACTGTGTTTACACACGATGGCCGATGGGAATAAGGAAACTGGAAAGACTCGTTCTTTTCAACTAATAACAACAATTGCTGTGCTCTTACGTGTCAAAACGAGGATATGATTATGGGGCATGCCATAGTGGAAAAACTTTCGATTACGTATAACCACTTGGGGGTTTTAACAAGACTGTTTGTTGGCCTAGTTGGTACTTGCTTAGTGACATCTTTTAGCCGCGAAAGAGCACAACACAAAGGAAAGAAACACACAACGACAGGAAGGGCGGCACTTCCAACTGAATTAGACTGAGCGCAAACCAAGAAATAAATATACAACATACACACATGCGCAGTCTCCACACCACCTTAGACTATCCAGCTATCAAACAATCTCTTTTCCGATCCATACAACGTCACCGACGTATCACTGACACACCTTTCTGCTTTCTTTCTAATGTAGTAGGCTTCCAACTCACGCGCAGTCTGATTCTTGCTTCTGCCTAAAATCTTGATCTCTTTAAAACGTGGCTGACACTTGCAGGTTTTGCAATGCATAGGCAAATGCGCCACGCCGTCCTTCATTAATTCAGTTCATGCTCCCTGGCTCGTTCATTAATACTGCGCCCGGTCTGTCCGATGTAGGAGTTGCCACAAGAAGGGGAATTTCGTACACCACGCCTTTGGCACATTTTCCGTACGTCGTGCCATGTTTCTTGCCGCATCCCTTTCGGCTCGCCTCCTCCCGAGCAGTTCTCGGACACAACTGAGCCAGTTTAGCGGGCGCGGAAAAAGCAACGGGTACCCCGTTGGTGCTCGAGGAAGCTTTTTATCTGGACAGCACTCTAAACGTTGCTAAGGTTTTTAGGTATATGGATGACTTTTTAATCTTTTTAACAGACAAGGCTCCTTGAGGCGTTGCGATTATATTTTAAATATTTTTAAGACTCACGGAAAGGGCTGGTTTTTACTCAAGAACTGCCGCATTGTAAACCCTGCAATTTTAGACTTGAGGTTAACCTTCCATAGCGGGCAAACGTGTTGGCAATATTTTCCGCGTGCAAAGAAAGGGGTAATGCCGTATGACTCCTGCAGTCAAAAATAGTCAAGCGCGTATTGCTATGCTCTCGAAAAATCGTGCACGCACATGGTGCAGGGATCATTCGATAACCAGATCCAGCGACTTGAAGCTGCGAACTTCCACTGTTATTGACAGCTGTCTCCGAAGCGCTTTTACGGAAAGCTAAGAGTGAAGCTACCAGAGCTGCCACGGGGAACAGGAAACCGAAACCGTAAGACCTGCTGTGATTCCTTATGTTCATAAGGTCTCCCATAACCTGAAAAGGGTAGCAGGCCGGTATGGGGTACCCGTTGCTTTTCCGCGCCCGCTAAACTGGCTCAGTTGTGTCCGAGAACTGCTCGGGAGGAGGCGAGCCGAGAGGGATGCGGCAAGAAAACATGGCACGACGTACGGAAAATGTGCCAAAGGCGTGGTGTACGAAATTCCCCTTTCTTGTGGCAACTCCTACATCGGACAGACGGGCGCTGTATTAATGAACGAGCCAGGGAGCATGAACTGAATTTAATGAAGGACGGCGTGGCGCATTTGCCTATGCATTGCAAAACCTGCAAGTGTCAGCCACGTTTTAAAGAGATCAAGATTTTAGGCAGAAGCAAGAATCAGACTGCGCGTGAGTTGATGGAAGCCTACTACATTAGAAAGAAAGCAGAAAGGTGTGTCAGTGATACGTCGGTGACGTGTGTATGGATCGGAAAAGAGATTGTTTGATAGCTGGATAGTCTAAGGTGGTGTGGAGACTGCGCATGTGTGTATGTTGTATATTTATTTCTGGGTTTGCGCTCAGTCTAATTCAGTTGGAAGTGCCGCCCGTCCTGTCGTTGTGTGTTTCTTTCTTTTTGGTTGGCTCTTTCGCGGCTACTAAAAGTGTCACAAACCACTTGGGGGTCTTTAATGACACCTAAATGTCGAGCTTTGTCGTAGTCATAAGCTGCAAGTTCATTGCCTGCAACCATTTACTGTTGTCATCCCGTAAAGATAGGTTCGAGAAAAAAACACTTAGATACCATGGTTCCCAATTCCTCTGTCACTATATTAGCGAGAATAATTACTTACGAAGATTTGGTAATGCTGCTGCTGAAATAGCAATCGTAGAACTGCAATAAATAAATAAGTAAATAAATAAATAAATAAATAAATAAATAAATAAATAAATAAATAAACAGCCAGGAAAACTGGCATTGATGTGCGCTTACAACTCCGTCAACAATTTCTTGCTGATGTTGAGTCAGACATGACTACACGACCCCGACAGATAACGAGCAGTCTTTTTGATACGTGCACGTCTGTCTCCAGAGTGCTAAATGTGTTTATGTCACTAAACCATAACGAGGGAGCTTGAAGAGACGAATATCATATCGACTTTCTCGCATATTCGTTAATCGATATATGTTAAGAATGCAACTTGGTTCCCGG
>NW_023616225.1:0-18769 GCF_013339695.2 Rhipicephalus sanguineus
AGTTCAAACTGTGGACCATGTGTCAAATTTTTCGCCAACTAAAATGCTGTTCTTTATGAGAAATCCATGAATTTTATCGTAGCTTTGTGCAACAAATGGGAGTGGATGGCCATTTTTTACATTCATAACCTTTCTATGTTGTGCAAAACTCCGCTGTTATAAACGAGTCATTTTCTAGCAGCAACACCACATCATAGTGTTTGTAGATCTGGAGTGCTTCCCAATACGGACCACTGAGAATGGCACAGTTGCATTGTGGGGCAAAAGTATATGGACAGTTTGTGCCACTGAGCAAGCTTATGTTATGAGGCCCAGCAGCACATAGTGCGGCATTGTTGACATAGTTCCTTGAAAGGCAGTGGGGGTTAACATAGGCTGAAGTTGAGGCATCTCCGTTGTAGTGCAGACAAAACGGGTGCGGATCGTTCGTTCATGCTACTGAGAGAAAGTAACGGAAGACCTGGCAGCAACACACAATGCCGTTTATGAGTTTGCAATGCAGGCCAACTGCACAAGGCGGATGAACTGCAAACAAGAGAGCCACATGGTGTTTCTAAGTGTCAGGCTGTACGTCACAAAAATTTAGCTCAAGAAGGTGAGCCATAGTGTGCACTATAGGTGACCGCATCTGTTTGTATATAACATGGCAAATAAGCTGATTGGTACAAACTGAGTGAGAAGAGTTTAGCAAGAGTTTCATGCCACGTCTTGAATGTGCTTGAAAAAGTGCGTGAGCCAACATGTTAATAGGCTGCTATCGAACAATGTATCTAGTTTTTCTTTTCTAGTAAGACCTGTATATCCAAAAGTTGGCCTCCCGGACAAATATGTATTATGGGTGTCATACTGTCAATTTTGATCACGATGGGACCTGACTGGGTAGAATTTCTCTACTGTGATTTACTGTATGCAAGTTGCAGAAACGAGTCAATCACTGTTGAGAAATTTGACCCTGATTGGGCTTAATTGCGATCAGCAGTGCACCATGTGACAACGGTATCATCCGAGTTAGTTTCTAAGTATGGTCTACATCCAAGCCGTGGATGGATCAACCTGTAAACCTAAAGCGGCGGCAGTTACGACTGCAAGTTTCGCAAAGTCGTACTCTGTCTTGCTGCAGCTTTTAGCACACCATTCTTTCTATAACTGTTTGAGACGCTTTGTATACAACTGTCTACATCACATGTTTTTGCTAGTCGTGTTGACTAGTGGCTAAGAAAGAACAGATACATTTAAGAGTGGATAAATTGAACCTCCTGTGTAATAGATCTGTTTCAAACTTCATTTTGCAGTGTACTGTTAAATATAGTCAATTAGCAGAAGGCACTACCATGTTTGATGTTCCGCTTTTTCCAAGTCACCTAAAAAGTATAATTTATCTTTGCTCGAAATGATCATAACCAAAAAAAGAAAAATTAGTACTATATTTCTAGCCTGAGATTTCATTCTATTTTTGCAAAAAGCAGAACATGAATGACTTCAGGTTTAATGCAATTGCAGTTTAATCAAGATTAGTTACTATAAAGCACATACATGACAATATTTTTGTTGCAACGTCGAGTCCCTTGAGATAATGTGCAACTCTGACGGATTACAGGCAGTTCTTCATAGATCGCGTCTGAAAGGGTTTAATGTAGTCGAATGAAAGCTCGCACTTGAATCGAAAGTTCAACCCGACTTGCAGCTCAGTTGTAGCAAGTTCTACTGTGAGTTTAGTTCTGATTTTTTTCCTTTTTTTTTTTGCACGAAGTTATACAGAACACACCCTCAATTGGTGCGCTGCTGGCAGGCACTGATTAGTTACTGCATATGCTACCTTTAGGTAGCGTAGTCAGTAACTCTAGCACTGATAAGAAGAAATCAGCGTCTTTAGGTCAAGGGTGCTTGAACTCTTCCAAAAACACCCCCTTTCGTGAAAACGAGCAAGTGTAGCGCAAGAATTTTCTAAAGCTTTACGTTGCGAGGGTTGTTGGACGTGAACAATTCTGTCTTATCAATAATGCAATGTCCTGATGCACTGACAGCGCAGAGGTCATCAAAAGCAAGCTATCGCTTCCATTATAGCACTAAAAGCGCCTTCAAAGCAAAGCTGTCAAATTGAAATCACGGTTTACATGTATGTACAAAAAAAAGGGGGGGGGGGGGAGGGCTGGGCAGTCATCGACGCCCATTAGCAAAGCAATATTTGTTTGCGGCAATACCTAGTACATCTGAATTTGCTGCACAGCTTTAGCTTATATTTTGTGTGGTACCCGCGCGTTCATGCACGTTCACGATCGTGTCCCGATCATCGGAAATGATTTTTCAGAGCTCGACTGGCTCGATACCACATCTAGCGCAAGTTAACTATCAAAGAGCTCGATACCTATCAAAAGCGCAGAGCATGACACTCATACAAAGCACAATGTTGAATTGGAAGTTGCATCGGAACGTGTATCTTACCAATGACCTCACCTGCTATGGTGGGCGAGCGGAGTCGAGTACGAATATCCACGGGTGAAAAAGGCACCACACCTTCACGTGTGAGAAGACATACCCTAAACTCGATAGCGAGCGTTAATGTTAACATTACCGCGTACAAGAAACTAGCGAAAGAACAATTTACATCGCGCAAACGCTGCAAATTGCAAATAAACAATCCGCCATTGCAGACGATGTCGATGTTGATCGAGCTCTCCTCTGTAATAAAGGATTCGCGCCGCAGCCAGAAAACGTGTGCAAATACCGCTGCAATAATAATAATAATAATAATAATAATAATAATAATAACAACAATAATAATCTAAGCATTCATAAAGAAAGAAACAGATCTAAATCGATTCTGACTCTGTCCTCGTGGCTTGAAATGAAACTGCATTGCATTACTGTAATGAATGTAGTGCAGAAACCGCATGCACAAGTATGCATTATCAACACAGGAAGACACAACCAGGTTAAGCTTTGACAATAAGGCTTTATTAAAATGCTGGTTTGGTTCCTCCATAGCTTTGGGAAATCAATGTCATTTAACACCTCTACAATCAGTAATACAATATCTGAAATGAGAAATCATAAGTGAGAAATGGGCAGGTCAGCACATTCACCAATCGAACACTTTGCATTCCAGTCAATTATTAATTACAGCAGCAGTTGTGTCAGATAGAGCAGATGAGACATATGAGTGCCTTAAATTTTATATTTAGTGGAAACCTCGGTCCAGTGCCAACATCAACACATAGTACTTTTCATATTTGTTGAGGCATGTGGTCATCATTGGCAATAATAATAATTTCTGGGGTTTTACGTGCCAAAACCACGAGGTAGGTAAAGGCACGCTGTAGTCGAGGGCTCCGGAAATTTTGACCATCTGGTGTTCTATAGACCATCTGGTGTCCTTTAACGTGCACTGCCATCGTACGTACACGGGCTTCTACCATTTCGCCTCCATCGAAATGTGACCGCCGCGGCCGAGATCGATCCATGACTTTTGGCTCGGCACTGTTGTGGCCGCCTCCAGCTTTGCAATGCTTTGCACTATGTGCAATGCCCGACTCGTTTCAGTTACTGTTTCAGGTGGGCTCTCATAGTCGTTATTGTCAGTGCTTGACAATGTGTTAGCAATGACCACACAGTGAATGTGCTTGCACACTTTGAAGTGTATCAGGTGCGCACACACTGCACATTCATTGCATCTCAAGGGACAGCAAGCAGCATCCCCGACTTTTGTCACTGTATAAGAGTGCCCTTTAGTAGACTGAGATGGCACAGTCCACGTGCCGTCTTTGTTTAATTTGGCACAACCTGCCATTTCAGTGCCAGATCTGTGGTACCTTTCAACTGCACTCAACTTCTTGCCCTTTGATCATCTGGATTGCCCTCTTAATCAAAAAATGATATGTCAAGTCCATGAGTGCAGAAATTAGTTTATCAACACGCTTATTCTTCTTTCCCTCCAGCATGCTGTGCTTCATCGTCCTGTGCATGCTCTCAAGGTGCATGTTGGTGTTGATACCTGCCCTCGTCCTGAAGCAGTAGGCCCGCTCTTGAGGTCTAACTGCATAGTTGTCCTTGAAGTACTTCAGAAAATCCCTCAGTTTTTCTTCCTCAGTGTCAAGGAATGATTGAAGATACTTTTCAAATTCTTGCTGGTCAAGGAACTCTAAAAGGAGTCGCACGTTGTGGTACACGTCTGGCCTCAGTTGTTTTTCTACAAACTCATGTATCTTCTTCTGCCAATTCCTATCCACATGCCAGGTGCAGAGAAGTTTCTGCTGAGGGACACCCATAACTGACGACCATGCCTTGTAAAATTGTGAGGCGTCATCAGACATAAATGTCTTAGCAGCCACTTTTTCGTTGATGGCACACTCAAGAGACCTGAAAAAGCTGCCAAGTTTTCCTCATTCATTCTGTTGCAGATGAAATAGGCTATAGGTATACCTTATCCCACTTCATCTAGCACTAGAAGAGTGGTCAGCTCAAACTGTTACCCTGTAGTTCCATGTGTTGAGTCAAGACACACAGTGCCCGTGCCCAATTCTTCTAACAGCTCTTTTTGTGGCTCTGTCATCAAAGCAAGGCCAAATCTGTTGCACCAAAAGTACCAGTTGGGTCCACTGCACCTTGTGCCTTATACAGACAGACAAGTGTTTCACCTTTGTCTTACATTGCTTTCACCCACATATCTACACTGACAGCATCATTGGTGTGACACTGTTCAGGAGCAGCAATGTGAAACTGCCGTTTGATGTTATGCAAAGTTATGCGTTCTGCCAAATGTGCTGGCCTCAGCTTACATGCCCCCAACAGATGTTCTTATATTATTCAATATGGTTTTCATGGGCACACCACGCTCCAGGTCCTCTGCTACGTTGGTTAACCCCGTTGGCCTTTTCTTTGTCGCTCATCCTCAAGTGCTTAATTTCTGCTTTATGGCCATAATGCTTTCTTTGGTACCTTACATTTATGGATTTATGGTGATATCTTCAGGTGCCGGGCTCTGAGTGTTCTCCTTCTTCGTCACAGTAATAAATGAAAGACATATCTTACCGGACTTGCAGGTACCCTGACTTTTTTCTCGACGATTACCATGACCTTCCTTTGGCCTAGCCACTCCTGATCTATTAGAGTAGTAGTGGCTCCTCGTTTCCCCACTGGCCAGCTTTTTGGGAGCTGTGTGAAGAACAAACCAACAGTTCGCCTCTTCCTGAGCTTTCCATTCACTGAATTCTGTAATACAAATACAACATAGTATCAGAGAGAGACATTAAACCAACGAAAATAATTCAAAGGCCTTAGACATAGATTACAGGGGCGTAGCCAAGGGGGGGATCTCATTCAGTGCACTGATATTCTTTCTGAAAAACTTCTGAAGCATAAGTTTTTGACCGAGCTTACGAATGTGCTATCAACGGCAAAAACGACTGGGTGATAAATGTGACATGAGATGAACATGGGTTTTAACAAAAATGGGTCATACAAATGAAGAAACAAAGTATACGGCTTAACAGCGGAGGTCATCAAAAGGTATTAAAAAAAGCCTTTAAAAGGTTAAAACTTAAAAAGTAAGAACAATAAAAGTCAACAGGTTTTGCAAAAACACAAAATCTTTCTTCGAGGGCACACGTTTTCCAGAGTTTTGTGTGACCTTGCGGAGACCTTGTTGCACAGACTCAAGAAAACCAGTGATGTGCCTCCAAAAAACAGAGATGGGACAAAAACTGCTGTTATCCCATACGTGCACCAAGTGTCACATAGGATTAAGAAGGCTGCAGGGTGCGCAGGAGTCAGTGTAGTGCTTACTGCCCCCAACAAACTTTGGAGGCCTGTGCAAGCGTGTAAACGTGAACAGTGAAAGGCCTGACATGCTGCAAGAAGGACACCACGCGGTTTTTGTCTTGCAAATGTGGCATCGTGTATAAGATTCCGCTCTCTTGTGGATGTGTTTACATAGGCCAAACTGGCCAATGTATTAACGATCGCTTGCGTGAACACGCCAACAATTTAAAAGTCTGACGGCAACATGGCCTTACACTGTGCAGCTTGCGGTTGTACCCCCTTTCTTGACCAGGCTGTCATAGCTCGAGAAATATATGATGCATCATGTGCAGAACAGCTCGGACCCAGCTGTGTCAGCATGCTCTCTGTGTCACTCTCGAAGAAAGAGTCTGCGTTTTTGCAAAACGTTTATTGTTATTCTCACTTTTAAAGTGTTAACCTTTTCAAGGCCATTTTTAATACCTTTTTACAGCCTCCTTTGTTCAGCCGCATCATTGTTTCTTCATTTGGATGAGCCGCTTTTTGTTAAAACCCATGTTCATCTCATGTCGCATTTATCACACAGCCGTTTTTGCCGTTGATAACGCATTCATGAGCTCGGTCAAAAACTTCTGTATGGTATCAAGCAAGGGCGTCCACAGAACTTATTGCAGGGGGGTGTAAGGGGGGGGGGGAGAGATCCAGCACTGACAGCTTTCAGTGCCGTGACATGACCTGCAAGATTAATCAGTAGTGTGCAACGTGCGAAATTGCTTGGAAATAGAGAAGGCCGGGACCTGAGTATGCTAATCAAGCTGTGTAACACATTGCTACCGCACAGAAAATATTATCCAAAATTCCAGGGAGGGGCAGCTGCCCCCCTTGCACCCCCCTCCGGACGCCCATGGTATCAAGGGTTTTTTCGCTTTGTCGCCCTGTTTCCATGGGCACGTTACCGCCTGTAATCTTTAGCGAGAAAAAAAAAAAGCGTAAGGAAGAAAAAAAAATTAATTTTTTTTTGATAGTCTTGTTCTGAAGCACTCGATGTTACCACGTGATGAGTGTAGTGCATTAAATGTTAGTTGAAAGTAGCGCTCTATGTGTCCTTTTCACTGTCCCTGTCTTGTGCGCTCACCTGTTTCAACACATCATGTATCCACCGGACATATTTGCTCTGCTTTGTTTTTAGAGGGAAAACAAAAAAGCGACGCAAGCGGCAGTACTTTCAGTGTGATCGAGCAAAATTGTGAAAATTAGTGCCTCTGTGCATACTTGTTTTCTTTTTTTTTTTTTCTACGCGACAAGCACATGCGAATTATAACTAGCTGGCACAGTGAATGTACGTGGAAGCGGTCATGTGCTGTACAGCCTCACCACAAAAAATGATAAAAATGCACTAACAGGGTGGGTACTCAGCTTTATCTTTGTGGAACGCCTGCTGCACGTAGTCGGCGGCGAATTTGTGCGCTGCGATGTGGTGCTCCACATATTTTTCCAGTGAAGACAGGCCAACGCCACAAACGTCGCATTTCATGGGAGTATTGACTTTTGCGGCTACTTGACGACACCGACGACACTTCGTGACACGTGCGCGGAGACAGCGCCGGCGGAGGTGAAGACGACACTAGGACACTAGGGACGAAATTCATCAAGCACGTGACATACTAGGCACTCCGTGGCGACACGGGGAAAAGTCAAAACTAACTTAGGGGAAAAAAGTCTTCAAGTGACGTCACACGTGAGTGACGTAGCAGTGACGTCATCTATTGTTCGCGAGAGAGCCCAGACTCCGGCGAAACGCATGTCTCAGAACGGCCGCAGCACCAACGTACAGTAAGTGAAGCCCAAACAGGGCCAATCCGCTTGTGGCGCTGCGATCGGTAGTTTGCAATGTGTCGTCGTTTAAGAGTTGCGCGCGGCTCCGCCAAAGTGGTGCAGGGGTAGAATGCCTGCTTCCCACTCAAGAGGCCCGGGTTCGAATCGCAGCTGTAGATGGTGGGTTCTTATTCTTAGTATCACCTTTTACAGCTGCATTGGTTTTATTTTGTTTCTTAAAACTAGCTTCATTTGCTAGAGGTGCGTCCGGAAGGCACTGCGTACGTTGACTTGCCGGGTGTGGCCGCCTGCCGTCGCACCTGCCGGAACTCTAGAAAGGATCAGGAGACAGCTAACAGCTTTGCACGTGTTGTGTGCTCACCGCTCAGTTTGACATAAAGTGCCAGACTGCACGAAGGTCGCCTGGCTCACTGCATCGACCACGTTTTTCTTGAGCCAGCGTTTCGTTGAGTTCAGCCAGGTCGCATGCTGAAGGAGTGAGCTACTAGTCTTCCCATTTATTCCGATTAGTTCCTGTATTGTAACTAAGCACTCAATGTGATATCGCATTCATTCAATCGCCCTTGCGGCGAAACGGTGACTTCCGCTTTAATTTTCTCTTGCACGAGATCGCAAAGACGACGTGGACGAAGTGGACGCGCTGCTCGCACCCTGACGTAGTTTTATATTTTTCTGTCGACACGCCAATAAGAGCGCAGCCGTCAGGACGTCTTCGTTGTGTAGTTTTCTAATATATGACACGGGCTTCCCTCGGACTTCTTAAAGGCAACGACAGGCTAGTGATAGCAGTGAGTGTTTCTTAATGAGGCGGTTTCCTGCTATGCTTCAGATAGAATATCCGTTGCAGCACAAGGCACTTAAAATTTTACATATTCAAATGTACCTATTGAGGTTGTTGATTGAAGTTTGTAAATTCTTTGCGTAACTCAAGACCCCAACTATTGCCATGCTGTTGGCTCTGTTCTAAATTATGCGAGCCCCTCTTACAACTGCAAGCTGTGGCGCTGCTAAGGTTGAAGACGCGTGCTCTATGCGTAGCAGCAGCGGCCGCGTTTCGACAGGGGCGCAATGCAAGGGCACTCCTTTGCTTAGATTTAGGTGGGCGTTCAAGATCCCCGGAGGTTAAAATTTATTCCGGAGTGCCTCACACGTCGTGCCTTATAGTCTTATCTTTGCTTCAAAAAATCTCAGAACTTATCTTGTAAGTTTGACTCAAGTTCACTGTCATTTAATCACAAGTCCCTTGGGATGAAAGATATAACTGAAAATTGTCACATGGAACATTCAGCTTCAGCTGACCGTATATATATTAGCGCTGTCCTAGCTGCTCGAGTATTTGGAAAAACAAAGGACGTAGCGTTCAGCAGCAGCCATGGTTAACAGTGTTCTGAAGAGTTCGCAAAGAAGCTTTCACCCGAAAATATTGCGGGAACATTTTTCTCAGTCAAGCCTCTTTGGCGGAAAAACTTCTACCATGTGGCTTTCAGTTAGTCTGAAATGCGGTTGTGTCTGACAATGAAACGACCTACGCGGTCCTGACGATTTGCGTTCACTTCTGACAGTGGTACATTTGTCATAGTGAGGCCTAAATTAAGAAAAATAAATCCTCTGCTGACTGTGCTAAGAAGCTCGAAGAACAATTACGAAAAGACGCCCACGTTTCTGCCTCTTGAGTGTGGCCTCTATCTTTGCAGTTATGTTCAATATATCGCTGCGTTACCTGAAGGAATATGTTCACCTATTTCTATTGAACATTAAATAGCAGGTGTTAAGAGCTTGTACTCAGTGAAAAGCGACCATTTGTGCGGGCAGGTGCTAAGTGCTTCGATAGAGCGGGCGTAGGTGTTGTTTTTCTTAGAGTGACCCTTACAGCGAAGATAGCTCCATCGCTGATAACACTGCGCTTCCAACAACAAAAGAAGAGGCACCTGCTGTGGGGGCTAAGAGTGACAGCGCTGACAGCTGAAGGAAAGGAATTAACGTGACGTTTTTGCGCCACGCACACACAAGCATTTCCTCTTTAATGCAATTATACATTTGATTTGATCAGTATTCGTAGCCTGAGTCGCCTATTTTGGTGGGCTGCCGTGTTGTGCCGATGCAATCATTGTGACCTACTTACGTACGAGAAGGACCTCACTTCCTATCTCTTCAGAATGATTTTGTTAGTTTGCTGTTTGTGGCCTTCCTTCTGACTCATTCTACCCCTTTACTACTATTTTTTAATTCAAATTCTGCTTGTATTGTCTTCCTAGGAAAAGTAGGCAGGCTTTGCGCCCCTCTCATCAGAGGCTTGTTGGTTTGTCACACTTTTAGTGGTCGAGCGTGAAAAAAGACAGGGACAAAAAGAACAATGTTTGGTGTTTATATATTTCATTCGCGATATACGCAAGAAAACCGCAATTTCCATGTTTTCTTTCACTTTACAGCATAAAACTAAGGGTTTTCTGCTGCGGTGCTTCTTTTTGCTATTTGCGCCCATTTAAAGAGCTATTTGCGCCCATTTACAATAAGAAAGAAACACATGAGCGCCGCATATCGCCCGCGAAGAATGAGCTGTCGACTGGCGCACTTGAGACTGCTTTCCGTTTCTGCTGATCACATTCTTCTTCGACACGCCTTGAGTTTAGGCACAAGTACGCCTTAACTCGAGGGCATACACTCCTTGAGTCAGTTCGTCTGCGTGTACGGAGAAACGTATAGGGAGCTTGCACGAACGGCGGCGACGCTATGCACTCTGGGTAGGCCGCCATTTTTTTGTCAGAGCCGACCGCGGAGTGCAGTGGCGCAGTCGTGTTTGCGAACGTTGGCGTAGCTTGCAGGTGTGATCAAGAGCGAGCGCGACGCTAATTCAACTCCAAGGAGCGTCGTGCACGATGCCAGCTACACTGGAAGACTACACCGCAACGTTGTGCCAAAAAGACCGCGAGCGGTAGGAAGAAAAGACGCGACGCTGCGGGCTGCACTCTACACGCTCCGTCGGACGACTGTGTAAGCGATGTGGACTTGTGGCCGCGCGTCGACATCGCCGATATTCACGAATTTCTCGTTTTGAGGACGAGATTTATTACCGGGGAACAGCTGAAGTCGAGAAAGGCCCTCGAGGGAGCCGTGGGCGAAGAAAGTCGCCGCCGACACCGTGATCGTCGTCACTCAAGTAAGACGTGTTAATTATTTGACTTTTTCGTAGGTGCTAATGCTGTGATTCGACCAGTTCAATAATCGTACCATTTTACACACGTTTTGCTTCCTTGTTCTTGCCTCGATGCTCCTCTGAGCTTTCTCATTTACGCCAAGTGTAGCGTAAATTCTACGGCACCTTCCCGTAAGCTCTTGGTTAGTAGGGGTCAATGCGGATCTGTCGTAAAGCCGACGCAAGTCAGCGCAGAGAAATAAACATCAGCACCTACGAAAAAGTCAAATAATTAACACGTCTTACTTGAGTGACGACGATCACGGTGTCGGCGGCGACTTTCTTCGCCCACGGCTCCCAGCCACTCGTAAGGGCCCTCGAGGGCCTTTCTCGGCTTCAGCTGTTCCCCGGTAATAAAACTCGTCCTCAAAACGAATATTCGTGAATATCGGCGATGTCGACGCGCGGCCACAAGTCCACATCGCTTACACAGTCGTCCGACGGAGCGTGAATGGGTGCAGCCCGAAGAGTCTAGTCTTTTCTTCGTACCGCTCGCGGTCTTTTCGGCACAGCGTTGGGGTGTAGTCTTCCAGTGTAGCTGACGACGCTTCTTGGAGTTGAATTTGCGTCGCGCTCGCTCTTGATCACACCTGCTAGCTACGCCAACGCTCGCAAACACGACTGCGTCACTGCACTCCGCGGTCCGCTCTGACAAAAAAATGGCTGCCTACCCAGAGTGCATAGCGTCGCCGCCGTTCGTGCAAGCTCCCTATACAAACCCGTTTATTCCTCGAAGCACCGAGGTTGTCTGCAGGGTACCACTCAGCCGCGGGAACAGTCAGTAGGGCGAATTCGGCGCTGTTTCAATGTCAGGCTCAGCGAGCATTCCACGTCCCTGAAAGCTCAGCGAAAAACGTACGCCTCAGTGCGCTGGAGGAAGTGCGGGTGCTGGGCCCTCTACGGTGAAGCCAAGGTGACTGGCTGAGTCATGAGCAGGCATGAGGGGGATACACTTGAGGCTGGAGCAGTGGCGTAAATCCAGAAAAATCGCAAGGGGAGAGACACATCTTGCCATGGCGACCATTTTGCTGTTCGGTAAATATAGGTTGTATTTTTAATTACATAAAAATAAACACGAGCTTTCAAATAGAATAAACAGAAAACGAGCATGTGCAACAGCGCCAGGCCAGGGATCTTCACCTAACAGCACTGAGCATCCAATTTCTAGCATATTTCTAGCTAATACGCCATTCGGGGTAAACCATCATATGAAAATACTACAACTTTTTTGTTATAACGCGCAACAGGGGCGTAGCCAGAAATTTTTTTCGGGGGGGGGTTCAACCATACTTTTGTATGTTCGTGTGTGCATTTGTATGTGCGCGTGACTATATACGCAAGCAAAACTGAAAAATTTCAGGGGGCGGGGGGTTTGAACCCCCCCAACCCCCCCCCCCCCCTTGGCTACACTCCTGACGCGCAAACATAGGCGTGCGCACGGGGGTGGAGGCAGCCCCCCCCTAATAGCCTAAGGGGGGCGCAAATCTGCCTCATACCATTATTTAGTCGTACCTGTCCCGTCCTTGTTTATAGAGATTGTTCGCGATAATGGCGGCGGAAGACCCCTGATGTTGCATTTCTAGAACTATAGGCGTGCGCACGGGGGGGGAGCAAGTGGGCGCCCCCCCCTAGATACCTGAGAGAGGAAAGGAGGCGCAAAGCCTCCTTTCCGCTCTTAGCCTCCTTTCCGCGCTGCAATGAACTTTCGCATCCCTACCTGATGAGGAACCCTACGCACACCTATCTATGCCTAGCACGGCGTACTTCCTGGGTGGGGGGGGGGGGGGGAGAGCTTGGTTATGGCCACGCAGATTGTTCACCATAATGGCGGCCGAATGGGGGCTGCAATACAACTTTTTCCCCCACTCCCCGCCCCTTTAATGGTGAAATCTGCGCACGCCTATGCGCGTAAAGGTACAGCTTTTCTTTAAACTTCAGCTTAACCCTTGAACGCCCATATGGTATCTAATGGAAATACTAATGCAAGATTCTTTGAAAACGCTGTTTATTGTCCAAAGAACATAATGCAATGTCAAAAGTCTCCTAATACGACACTAAATAAAAAAATCACACCATCTCCCGCTAAAGGGGATCATGAGGCGATGCGAAGCAGTGTTTCGGCATGTAGAGCCCGCGTTTCAGAGGTGGAGTGGTGAGGGGGAAGGGGAGAGAGGGAGGGGAAACGGAAAGGGCAGGGGGAAGTGAAGGGGAGAGGGGGAGGGGAGAGGGGGAATGAGAGGAGGAGGGGAGAGGACGGGGGAGAGGGAAGGGGAGAGGTGATGTGGAGAGGGGTAATGGGGGAGGGGAGGGGGAAAGGGGAGGGGAGGACTGAGGGGAGTTTAGAGGGGAAGTGGAGAGGGGGAGGGGAGGGGAGGAGAGAGGGGAAGTGGAGAGGGTTTGCGCATGCGCACTAAGGGTGGTCACGCCGCACACCACCACCACCACCACCACCACCGGCTTGAACTCCGCTATAAGATTCTTCACATCTAAAAATTAATTGGGTGGGAATATACTTCCTTATAGGCATTTGGCAAGAATCCTGCCTGTGAAATTTTTCAAAGCATGGCGCGGCACAAAGATGTAAGATGATGATGATGATGATGACCTTTTACGGATGGCGCTTACCCAAAAAGGGGCATAGGCCAAGAACCAGGCGGAAGGATCTTTGAGGTAAATACTTATGAAGCTAAAGATAAACGATTTGCTTTTATACTAAAAGAGAAAAGAAAAAGAAAAAAAAACGTAGCTAATACGCGAGAATTCTGCAGAGCACACAGTCAGACTATCAGATGTGATGTTTGACGAACGTAACAACGGTTTGTTATTAGTACAGAAAATAAGCCAATATAAACTAGCATGGTAATCTTTTTGTTTCCTGTATGTAATCAAACACTGCGGGGTGGACCTCCCTGTTGCTATAACCTAATGTAATGCCACCAAATGATAAAATTTGTGGAACATTGATTTGTAATCCTAACTTTTGAATGGGAGCGACGAGGCATCTTTTTCTCTGATTAGAATACAGGTGACAGAATAAAAAGAAATGCTATATTGTCTCTATTTCACCGCAAAACTGACATAACGGAGACGCGCTGAGTCCAGCTTTGTGTAAGTAATAACTCAACTTCGGAATTCTGCAGCGTAGTCTGGTGAAAGTAACTTCTACTTGCCGTGATACACACCACTGCTTATTCCAGAAAAATCTTAGATGTGCGAAGTCGCTGAATTGATCCAATGAAAATTTGCGTATTTCATTATGCAGACAAGTATTTCGAAATCTAATTGGTGTCGCGTAAGCAGTATCGAGCATAATCGGAGTAATGGGTCCCCTTAAAGATATTGTAGCTAATGAGTCCGCCATCTCATTTAAATATATTCCGCAGTGGCCTGGTACCCATAAGAGTTGAATTTTTCGCAAGTTTGCCGGTATTAAATGATGAAACATATTAATGAGCGGTAAGTTTGTCGCCGAAGAGAGCGCCGAACATACTGAAAGAGCATCTGTAATTATAACTGCTTCTGATTCGCTTGAAGGAAGTTTTCTTAAATCCAGAACAATAGAGAAAAATTCTGCAATGAAGATAGATGTAGATTACACGTGGAGCAAACAATCTTCGACCTCTTGTCATTCTGTTTACTTAATTGACACCGGCAGCGTTTGAAGGTTCCTGTTCCTCTATAGGAAAATGCGGTACAGGTGAAAGCAGCACTTGGTCCTCTATAGGAAAATGCGGTACAGGTGAAAGCAGCTCTTGGTGTGGTACACCGAATGTTTCTTTCTGTCAGGCCTTTGGGGCGCGTGCGTTGCTGCCTTTTATCTTCCACTGTGTCCGTTCAGAAGTTGTCCGAGGAGCCAGCGCCTTGCATTGCAGCCGTATGGTCAATGTCTAATGCATCACCATTAGAGCGAGCAATTATCGACAATGGTTCGTCGGCGTCATCATCTTCCTCGCTGTCACAAAAGTTGTTTACATCATCAGGTAGAGAAAAGTACAAATCCAGGGCCTCTTCAACCGTGAATCACTTTTTCATCTTGAGAAAGGAAAAATGGCACCCCGAGGATTGGCATCGTGGAACGCCCGTAGAGAAGTATTATTACTGCATAATTACAATTCAAATGTCGATAGCTTTCGTCCCTCGTTAGACTAGGCTCTAAAAGTGAGGCAGATAATACTTCTACACTTGAGGCATTCAATAAAGGCATTTGCTCACCTTTCTCAATGGAGCAAATACATTTATTCCTCAGTTATTGCAGCTGGTGGAAACCCACGCGGTGAACTTCCGCGCAAAGAGAAAAGCGTCGGTGGCACCAGCGGGAACTGAGGCGCGGCGCGGCTGGTTGCATCGGAGTCGCTAAAATGTTTTCCTGTCGATTCCCAAGCAATACTCCACATGCAGCAACCATCTCAGAGCAGAGGAATGAGGCGTCTTGGAGATAGAGGCGTTGACACGTGGTGGGAAATATGTTCCCTACGGGCATTTAAGGGTGAATTTTCCATGCTGCAACCTGTAACAAAAAGTCTACCACAAAAAAAAAAAAAAAACTGTAATCTTTCCTGTAAAGCATGTTTATGCTCGGCGGTGATTTTTTTTAAATAACGCAATCATGCGGCAGCAATGGGATTCCTGCTTCGTTTAGTGGGTTCCAACGAATTGTCGACACAAATAAATAACGGTAACGGTCTCTTCCTCGTCCGTGTGTGTTATAACGGTGGCTTACTCGTCCGTGTGTTAGCGCTATGCCCCATTCTGAAGCATATAATCAATTAGCCCAAAAAGCCACGTTGACAAACGGTAGATGATCGGGAATTCTTTTTTTTATTTTGCATTCTGAAGCGCAGCGTAATGAGCATTTGCGGCACGTCAGAAGTAATTCATACTATTTCAGGAAGCTCGTGCTCTTAGTACGTTTTGAAACGAAAAGCAGATCTCACACGTACTGCGTTTCGGCTCTTTGGGGGGGGGGGGGGGGGCGGGCTGCAGATTGCTTCACAAGGGCTTCACATATAATAGCCCGTAGCTGCCTTGATACAAGGTACGTCGATTAATTTATGGTGCGAATTATCTAATGAGGCTGAAACCAAAACACTGATAAAATTTCAAAAAAAAACGGTTCAGGGTCCTTTTAACGGTCGAGTAATTCAAATATGCTGTTTGAAAAATGAATCTTGGGGGGGGGGGGCACTTTAACGGGTGTCCCCTTAGCCTGAACAGAAGGGGAATCAGGAGCCCCTGACCCCCACCCCCCCCCCCCAGAAAAATTGCGCCACTGGCCTAAAGGAATAGCTGCGACAGCAGATCTGCATTAGTGTACTATATAGCATTGCATTTTACACATTTCACAGGGAGATAATTATCGTACCTAACGAGTTAAACTGACCTGACGAGTCGGCCTTTGCGGTACAGTGGTTACGATGCTCGGCTGTTGACTCAAATATCGCGACTTTAATCACGGCCGCGGCGACCGCATTCCGATGGAGGCGAAATTCTTGAGACCCGTATGCTGTGCGATGTCAGTGCACTTAAAGAAGATTAGATGGTGAAAATTTCCGGAGCCCTCCACCACGGCGATCCTCAAAAGCATATAGTGGTTTTGTTGCGTAAAACCCCAGATATTTTATATTAACTCACCTCACGAGTTCAACGGTATTTGAACTTACTACGTCGTCCCCTGCTCCTCATGTCTCGTGTTTTATAGTGTCACTGTTGGAACCAGACGACATGTTTTCAACAACGTTTAAATTATTCTGTGTAAACAACGCATCCGCAGATGTCTGGACAAGATATCTTTTGTCCGCTTCTCAAAATAACATTGTTCTCAAGATCAACCCCTTTCTTTCTTATATGTATTTTGGCTTCTTGTTTTACACGTGCGTCTAAGGCATTACTCGTTCCTCAATAAAAATACTTGCAGGTTGAGCGTCTTTTCCTGTCAGTATTTGTGTTCTTTTTGTCGGTGTACTGACCCATCGGCAGTTCTCCGCTGTTCATCCTTGAAATTTATCACATATTTCCTTTGATTGTTTTCTTTATTTTTCACGATGCTGTGCTGACCTGAAATATCACCGGTTATTTTTTTTTCTTTCAACGCTTTTTAACACGTAGGAGAAAATTTTACGCACGTAGAAAAAGACTGCAATGCCAAACGGAAGAAACTCTTTCACAGAAAGTATATCTTAAAAAAACAAGAACAGAAGATACTATACCCAGGTTTTAGGGTTTGTTTCAGCACATCAAGGTGTCAGTCACATAATTCAATCCAGCTTATTGGCTCAAAATTTACCATGAAATCACCGTTGTGTCCAAAACGACTGCACGCTCTTGGCCTCAACTCCGCGCTCCGATTCCCCCCATAAGAAAAATTTTATCAGGTTGAGAGCTGTGTCAGTAAACGTCAAAGGGAGCATAAAAACATTGCGCGAAAAGGGCAGTTACGTGATAACGTACATTTCGTAAGCATTCGAGATGGCTTAATTAACAGAGTGCAAATGATATATGCAGAAATTTGTACCATCATAAACGAGCTCCAGAGTGATGGTAGCAAAATGTGACTTCGTCTTCGCCGACACTCGCACTCAGCCTATTTTAATTACTGTTCTTTCAAGGCCCTGAAGTACGCGCCTCCATAAATACTACACCAATATTCCAGGGACTCAAGAATCATATCCTTCATTCTCACAGAATTATGCTTGAATGGGGGATGTTGAAATTTCATATGTTTTCATTTTTCCTTATACGAGTAGTCTGTGCACATAAGCGCTTCTCTGTAAATAATACTAGTTAAGGTTAGCACTCCCTTTTGCTAACTGTTGTGCGCGTTTCAAGCTCGCGATTCTTGTCAATGTGCAACTAGCGTATGTTCTAAGAAGCCTCAGTCCAAAACTCTTCACCAAAGGTAAAACACACACTGAGTGCCGAGCTTGCTCTAATCTGCGAGATTCTGTTCTGTTTTCTGTAAAATGAGGTTCGTGGTGTGCGCTTGAACACGTGCCGGGGAGTTAGTAACGCGGGCGCTCTAAGCAAAACGCTTAGGAAGTACTCTAATGTGGGAAACTCAGTATCTCATTACATACTGAGTTTCCCACAATGGCGTGCCTGATGAAGCGGCAGCTCGCTCATCTGTTCGCGGCAGCAAATAAATCGCAAATCTCCATCACGTTTCGAGCAGCGCCGCCACCCTCAAGTTTCTCTTTATTCATCGTGTTCATTCAAGTCTAGCGTGTCCGGGCGCCTACATATTCGTGTGAACCTTCTCCAAACGATGCAACCACGCTAGGCGTGTGAACATGCAAACTCGCGCATGCAAATTGTGGGGCATAAAATATGGAGGGGTAGTCAAACGGCGTTTTCGACCCCTTGGGCCAGGTATGAACTTTTGCTCCTTTTGCAGAACAAGAGACGAAAAAGGGTCAAAATATAAAGAACGCCTGCAGCTCTGCGTTCCCAATTCTCTGGTTCACCGACAGACCAGCACCATCAAGGTGTGAATTATAAATCGGGTGGCACTCCCATCCTCGCTGTGGTTTGTAGTTCCCATTTAAATGCCTATCTTTTCGTTTTGTTTTTATTTTAGCTTGTTTCTGCGTTCACTCTCGTGCTACTCCCAGCAGTCGCTTCCTAACGGCACTCAACCGAGAAGCGCAGCTTCCACAATCCCGTACTTCCCTCCCCGTTGTGTCTCCTGCGCTCCTGGAATCATTACTCTTTCCAGAACCGCGACGCGTGCTCACTCGGCCATTAAAATGCTCCCCATGTGTACGGAAATGGAGACAACGTTTTCGATGGCGACAAAAAGGAAGAGTGGGAGGACGAGCAGCAACATTCACGTGCCTGATCGACGTGTGCATGTATTCATAAATGTAAGAACAAACAGGAGGCTTGAATTGAGTTTCTGAGTTTGCTGGCGCACATCCCTCCCCAGACTCCTTCCACTTATACATCTGCTTGAAGGAGCAATCTCCTGCAGGCTGTTAAATATCCCAACGATGCCAAGGCACCATCGCA